>NW_026926550.1:0-27841 GCF_032062105.1 Saccostrea cuccullata | reverse complement strand
TGGCTTTGGAGTATACACCCTGTCTTTTGAAAATCCCCAGAGAAAAAAATTCTGTGGACTTAAATCAGAAGAATGTGGTAGCCAAACACAGTTCGTCCTGAACGAAATCAGTTGGTTACCGAAAGTTTTTCTGTAACCATACAAGAACTTGTTCTGATTTGTGTGGGTTGCTCCATCTTGTTGGAAATATATCATAGGCACTGTACAAGGAAAAAGTTTCAGTAATGCCGTAAAGTTCTGTATACACTTCCATAACTGGGCATGTTTCCTAGATTTTTCATAACACTTCTCACTGACTTTTGTGGCGTTTCCGTTATCAGTTCTTCAACAACTGCAACCAATTCAACAGTTCTGATTGTCAGGGGCCTTCAAATGTTTTTCAAACGAACATCTACTGATCCAGTCTTTTGTAATTTCTTCACTAACTTAATAACCTGCAATTTTTTAAGCTTATTGCCCAGTTGATAACATTTTCTCATGATATGAATCCCTGTTTAGGGTGAATGTGTCTCAAAATATAATTGGACAATTTCTATAGCTCTCTGATTTGACATATCCATGCAAAATAAATAATAACAGATTTATGACGTCATAACGTCATGACAACGTCAACATTTTCCCATATTTTCATATTTATTTAAATGGTGGAATTAGCAGTTTAAAATGATGTATAAATGAAATATGTAGAACGTTTTTTGACAAAGATATTGAAAGTCAAAGTAGTATCAGATATTTTGGATCACCCTGTATGTGTATCTGAATTTGTTTTTGTAACATTTACATACGACATTGAAAACAACAATTGTTGTATTTTTATCCTTTGACACAATTTATTGTTTTTGTCAATGAAGTAAAATACAAATATAATTTTTTTTAAGTATATATTACTCGCATGTCTGGTTCACTACTAGTACCAGATTTTGTAAAAACATAGAAATATTCTTTAGTTATTATTTACATGAATTAATTTAATGTCTTTCCTTTCAATTTCTGTTTTACTATTGAAGCTGGTCTCTGGATACCGATTAAGTAATGCCACCTTACTATTGACACGAGTCTATCTGGTACGTGTATAATGTAACCCTTCTTTGAAACTCGATCTACTTTAAATACTGATTTATACATTTGCTAATTTCCAAATGTTTTCCCTATTCTAGTTAAATATAAAAGTCTGCTTCTTTTGTATTCAAAAAGTATCTTCCATTGGAAACATAAAATGAGTAAATAGATAAAAGAGTAATTATTCCAAATATCTTACATTGTCAAGAATAAGTGCTTGCATTGTTTGCTTTATTAACTCACCGATATCTTCAGAATCAATATTGACATTCTCTTCTGTATCAAAAGGTATCCACTCGTCTTCTTCTTCATTCCTTAAACTATCTTCTGTGACGCAATTCTCTGTCGCTTCTTGAGTACTATTGGCACAACTCTCTGTAAAAAAAAATTGCTCCCATAAAATGAGTAAATAATGCCAATATCATATATTGTCAAGAATAAGTGCTTGCACTGTTTGCTTTATTAACTCATCGTTACCTTCAGAATAACTACTGACATTCTCCTCTGTATCATTAGAAATGTCCCCCTCTTCTTCTTCAGTACTTAAACCATCTGCTGTGACGCCATTCTCTGTCCCGTCTTGTTTACTGTCGACACAAGTCTCTGAAACAACATGTCCTCCTTCTTCTTGTTCACTATTAACACTAGTTTCTGTGATTTTTTGCCCTCTTTCTTCTGGTTCATTATTTACACCAGTCTTTTGGACACCATGCTTTTTCTGCTCTATATCAGTCTCTTTGACATCAGGAATGTTCTTCTTTGGTTCTATGTTGACACAGATATCAGCGATACCTTTGTCTCTCTCCTTTGGCCTAACATTGTCTATAGCATCTGAGTAATCCTCAGTTTTACTACTGAGATTAACATCTGTGACATCATGGAAGTTTTCCTGTTGTTCAAGCTCTACGAATAAGCCTTTTTGCAAATTCATCGTATGTTAATAAATAAATCAAATACCGAATATTTTAATTGATATTTCTAAAATAATCCGTAGTTTTTCTTAGAGAAATGTAAACCCATTAGATTATTTTTTTTTAATTTAAAGATTGTCTTAGGGGATATTTATTTCGATGTCAATAATATCTTTTCAGCTTCAAGGATTAAAGTATTTATATCTTTAATGTATTTCTAAATAAAAATAAATTTCAAAAAATCATTACCATCAGATGGATCTGTATGTGTCAGCAAAGGTCGCTTATATTCTGAAACTCCAGAAATAATCTCTCCTTGATGGATTCTGATCTCAGCATCTTCTGATTCACCAGCTACTGATAAAAAAGAACATTCCACTTGTTATACCTAGATCGTTTGTCTCTTTCTGTCCGTCGGTCTGTTTTGCTTTGAGGTACCCATCTATTATTCATGTTTTCTTTTATACCACTGAGCGACACTGAGCGATTTAATGATATTTCTACAATATCTTTATTATTATTCATTATGACCTCTTATTTAACTTTTCGCATTTGACAGACATTTCTAGTTTCTAATAACAGAAGATGAATTCTGCCATTCTTTCTATAATATTTAAGGATCCTAATCGCTTATTCACAACTCTACCTACACAACGTAATGTTATTTGGTACAAATTCGCATATTCTTTATTTGATAATCCCATTGTGAACTTCTTATTTTTTTTATTTTTTTTGATCAGATACTTATTTTGGGTCTCCCAGAACGAAACACGAATTGTTTAAATAAAATCATTCGGGAGGCATAGGTTTTCAACACCCCCTCCCCCCCCCCCCTTTGAGAAAGCTGTCACTGCAAATTGTTGAATTATAATATTAACTTAAAAATAAGAAAAAAATAGTATTAAATGCATTTTTACAGTGTTTATGTACAATGTTCAATAATTTAAGTTGTGAAAAAATGATACAAAGTTCATTGATATATTTACATACTTTACAAAAAGAATATTTTTCACCATGTAATTATTTCAAGAATATGGATTAATCGCTTACACTCTAAGCAATGATGAATATGTTGTAAATGTTAAACTATTTTATAATCATATACACATATTTAAAAAAAATACCTAAAAATATATGAATAAATAACCTAAAAAAAACAACCAAACGAAAAAAAGGGAAATGTTTAGAGGCTTTTATCATATTGTTAAATATTCTTAGTCAAATGTCCCTGTGTTTTATAAAATAATATTCATTTTTATAAATCATTTATTATATATTCAGTTATTTCTGGTTCTGTGATTTGCTGAGATCCAACACCACCTGGAAATCTATCGGTATCCCCCCCCCCCCCCCAAAAAAAAAAAAAAAAACTAGTTTTTCTTCTTTAAGCCTTTTTCTCGGGAAATGTAAACAATATACTGAGTAACATTGATTTCTTAGCATATTTTTAATCATTTAATTAATGAGTCGAATAATACATCGCTTATTAGTATAATATAGCCATATTTAGTTTCATATTAGCCTCGTCTTTCATGAATGGTGAATAACGCATCCGAAAGTTTATAGATAAGAAAAATAACCTAAAACATTTTTAATAACTTTCCTTTGTACTCTCTGTCAAAAATATTTCATTACGACTGCAATAAGGAGGGTATAATCCGATATAATTTAAACAAATATCCATTTTTTTATGTTCTAGTCACAGAATGTACATTAAGTTCATATCTTACATTACATATAATATATTAAATCTGAATATACAGTATGCATTTAGCTTTTACAATTTTTTAAAGTTAAAAATGTCAAAGAGTTACATGTTTGGACTGCAAAATCTTAGAGAATACCTGAAATAGATATGTGCTTCTTGTCATTCTGTTTTCTTTTCCGTTTCCAAAGGACAGCAGCCAGTACCAAAATAGTAATAAACATAACGGCAACCAGGCTTCCAACAATAATCCCTGTAGCGTCGTGATCCTCTTGCGAGAGGTTGTTCTCAAAACTATTGAGTGTTGTGTTGTAGGTATTATGGATTGTTGATAAGCCTAGCAAAGATGTTTCTGTGGTCCCTCTAGTTGTAACATCATTCCTTGTGCTATATGAATGGATGATAAAAAAAATAAAATTCACAAAAATCAAAAGGTGCAAAACTTTCTACAAAGGCACAATACCGTAAAAACAGAGGATTAAACTTTTATTTCAATTTCTCCCAGAATTTTTAGATGGATAATCCTTTTTTAACATTACAAACACTTTATTAAATCTTTTAAATTATATACGGGAATATATTTCAATTTTAAATTTGTAACTATAGCTAAAACGAAATAAAAGTGAAAGTCACTGTATATTTTATTCTCAAATATCTCGCTAGTCATCAATTCAAGTGCAATTAATGAAAACATATGCAAATAAATCGACAATTTTGAATGGCTGCTTCCATGACATGTCATTATTATAATCACATAATTATTATTAGCTATAATCCTGAATTGATAGTAAAGTAGTAATACAAATACATGTAATCATGAATTTGCATAGCGTAAAAAAAGTTAATACATTCACTTTTTATTTTCCAGCTTCACCAGAAATACGTACATGAAAGTTTTAAATCAGTTATCGGTCCCAGTAAACAAAAATATAAGGAATTAAATTAACATATATTGAATAAATATGAAATTATTAACGAAAATTTAACACACAGCAAATGAATTTTGATTGGAATAAATGTGAGGGTCTTGAAAGTCTATTCAGATCCACAATGAAGTCGACAGTATTATGTTTAGAAAGATTTAATTCCGTTTCGTTAAATTCTGTTTCCTTATGTGTTATGAATTAATACCAAGTTGTTACAATATAGAACATCTTATATTTACTATACATTGCGATACATAATCAAAGTACAGAATTACAGAATTTTTGTCTAATGATACCATTTACATTATCATTGTATTTTTTCGTAACAAGATATTGTTTTCTGAAATCTAAAAAGGAAAAATAAAACATATTATATACGAGGCTTGTAATATAAGAAAATTACGTAAACCCTATTTAAGTGATACATTTCATTGTCTAGTATAGGAAGGTGGCGCAGTCTCCTAAAGTTGCAATAAAAATTCGTACATCATTTTCCTACGGAAAAGACAATAAATACTCTGTAATTTCAAATAGAAATGAAAATTCTTGTTATTTTATAATTAACTATGTTATGTTAAATCATGATGTTAATTCTTTAAGAACTATGAATTTTAAAACATTTAAGGTAAGGTTTGCGTCTCCCTCCAACTCATATTTTTTTCAATATGCACACATGCTATATATCAATTTATTCAGGGAAATTAGCTTCATCATTCAATATGATTTTCAAAGATATTGCCCGTCTCATTTTTTGAGTAAAAGACGCCAAATTTAACGTATTTCATATTTCACCTCGAATATTATTTTCATTGAAAAAATTGATTTATTTTATAAATTATCAAACTTTTATAATCAAAATGACCGGAATTAGTATAATTCGTGCTTCTATTATTTAAACTTTTAATTTTCCTTTATCAAAAACGTGAAAATTTGGGTAAAAAAGAAGATTTTTCAATTTTCCTTGATAAAGTGAAACCGTTGCCATGGCAACAAAAATATAAAAACCAACGTTTTACATATCTACCGATTCCATCAAAATCCATGAAGTTATTAATTTGATCATTTTCATTAATTTGAACTAAAAAAATATGTATGTCCCCAATATTATTTCCATGGAAACAGGGGCTATATTATGGGTTCGGAACATAAAAATCAGGCTTTTTCTACACTTTTAAAGACAACATTGATATCACCTTGTCATGGTGAATGTTAAAGACTAAATGTTATTTTTGATATTGTTTTTAGGCATAAATTGGCCAAAAATATTCAAAATAAAACTCCTCCTGTGCTACATGATGGTCTGAAAATTTATTCCATGGAAGAACTCTAGTATTTATGGCAATCTTTACATCTGCATATTCTGATGAAATTGTCCATGAATTATACTGCAACACCTTTAGAAGTACATGTATATGTATATAAACATACTTCAGAACATGTTGCAACTAAACCAATTAAAAGCCTATGAATTTGACCTCATGCTGATTAGTTATTCCAACATGTAGTAACTTCTAGACATCTTTGTAGCAAAATATCTTTATTCAGTTATGGTTGGTGACTGTCATTATACATGTATGCCATTTTTTGACTGAAATGTTGTAAGCATTGCATCCAAGAAGCTACTGTTTTTGTAATTAAATTATTTCTTTACTTTGAAGAGTAGAAATGCTATCTTTAAAGTAATGTTTGTTTGCCCTCTCTTGACTCAGGGTAAAATTATTGGGTCAGTAGGTGAGAAAATCTTCAACAACATTTTTCAAGGGGGATAAGAGGAATAAAAAGAAAAAAATACTGCCCTGCATTGAAAAAAAAGTTTTCAGTCTGGTCATTTTAGTCAGTCGGTCTGGAGAGGCCGACAACCAAACATTTTTTAAAGATGGCCTATTTCTACACTTCATGGACATTAGCTCAATCATTGGATAAGATAGTCTTAGAATCTAAATTGAAATATCAGACAGAACAAAATAAAGATGAATTCTAAGTGACATCAATTCATACTTTAATGAGTTTTCAGAGTACTTCTGATTTCAGAGAAAAGGCAAATTCTGCAAAATGACATAACACTGTCATTATGATAAATATTTGTCAAGAACAGGGAAAAAGAAACAATGCTACAGTAATAGATATATTTCCTTGATATCCATGAAATAATAATTTAAATATAACAAAATTTTCTGCTTTTTAAAATCAAAATACAGAAAAAAAAATTAAAAGATTATAAATGTAAACAATTTTAAAATAAACTACATGTATTTGTGAAACATTCTTAATTTTTTTAGATTACTAAATTGGTCTTATCATTCCTACTAAATTAACAACCTTACAATTGCTAAGTGTCATGTTTTAAACTGTTACAGTAGATATAATTATACATGTTCACTGCAGCTTTATATACAAAACTCATCAGTTTTCAGAAATACTTATTTGAGCATATTAGGTCCTGGTAAGAACAAAATTAAATGAATAAAAATATTTAATTTAATCTTAATTGTTCATATATTAATTTCCTTGCAATTTTACAAACCCTTTTAAGAAACTTGTTACATGTAAGTATAGACAAAAGCAACCTTCAATTAATACCTATGATGTATACATTTATTTTACTGAAAACAAATTCAAAGATGGACGAGCAGAGCATGAACTGCAATCATCGCATACACATCTTTTCTAAATATATGGAAAACAGCATGTATATACTAGATAGGATGTTGTTAAACATTAAATTTTCTTCTATAATCTATAGACATATAATAATATGCATTGGGTATAACAAGTCAGAAGTTCTTCTCCAAATCTCCATTGATTTTGCCATGTCTGGTTCAACATCTTAGCTTGATCCATCCAACTTTCTTTAATATTCTTGAGCTGATATGGGATGACCTCTACTTTGATTGATGGCACAAATCTTTTAAGGAAACACTGAAGTACTTTTTTTTTGGCTCTTATCTATTCCAATTAATGACCCATGATCTGAAATCACATGTTTTCATTTTTACAATAACATTAAAAGGAATTGCATTTTTTGAATAGCATAAGGAATTGCACTGAGTTTCATTCACTCAATGAAATGAATAAATTTCCAATATAATGAATGAAGAATCAATATGAAATTATTGTAAAATTTACAGATTGAATCAGTGAAATGCAAATGCTTGATCAAGAAAATTAATGTTCTTGTCATGCACAATCTGTATCTCTTTTTTATTAATTAGAAAATGAGATATTAATTAAAATCAAACCTCGTTTAAAAAGGTAACTTGAACAATTGAATACCTGTTCTGAGGCCTAAAAAGCAAGGATTTTATTTTTCATAATTTCTTGAATGAATGCATTTTTTTTTTTGGCAATGTTGGGATATTAGTCACATCCTGACATCCTTGTACCGTTTGTTCATCGTTTTTAAATCCGTAGTCAGAAGATCATTCATAACTTTCAGTAAAATGAATAGTTAAATAATTACCTGATGAAAATACTATCAACAATCAAACTGTCAACATCATCATTGGACATGCCACATAGTCAAATGCACCGTTACTTTTCTTCCCGGTTCGGCCTGCATATAGCATAATACTTTACAGGATACTCTCAGGTCTTTTCTTTTTTCTTTCCCATTCTCACTTAAAATTTTAGTGTAGTGGTGAAGCGAGAAACACACATCAGCAAATGCGTCAATGACTTTCTTCTGAACGGAATTGCCGTGCAACTTGCCACGTTTCGTATCGAAAATAAAGAAGTCATCCTTTATTGGTTCATCCACATGCATCACGCTAATCTCAAAGGTTTCTAAGATTCCTATGCTTTGATTTGTTATAACACTTTCTCCTGAAAACGTCCTTTTTAGTCCTAACATTAAGTGACAACAAACATCAAGTATGACAGAGGAAATTCGTTACCGAGATGCTTAGCATCGCTGGTTTAAATTCGCCTGTTTCAAACGCTTTGGTGATTCGCAAGAGTTATCTCCCTGTTAACGCAAACCTTACCTTAATACACCCGGTTGAAATCAGACTTTTTGAGAAAGTCGGCTGCGTTCGCACTGGCGGTGCACTGGGCTGTAATTAAGTGTTTTGATCCTGAATTCATACCCACAGAAATTTAAAAGTACAAATGTATGGTAGACAAAATATGGTTTCTGCTCTAAAATGATTCCCATATAATAATGTGAAAAACGGAAACTAAAAGAAAACACAAGCCTAAGAATTGGTACTAAGAGTGCCACAGTGCAACTTCATCAGAGAACGCAAACGAAAAATCCCTAGAAATATAGGGTTTTAAATATAATTATTATTTTATGCATGTATGTGCATATAAAGGTACCTTGTGTGTATATTTATTGTTTAATCATTTCATGATTGTATTTAAGAAATTTCATATTTAAATCTATAATCGTTTTGATAAATTAAGGAATCTGATTCTGTTAATTGGATTATTTTCTCCAAAAATTAGAACCTTTGATATTTGTGTCTTTGCATTTGACGTTGCAGATTGCCCCGGGTGTTAGAGAACCGTATCACTTCAAACCTAACTTCAAATAACTTTATGTTGTTATGTAAAAGAGTATTCATTTTGTAATCAGCTTTTGGATCTCCCTTTATTGTATTGTTACATGTATTACTTAATTATTGTCATTCTCAGTAAATGTACATTCACAAACAAATTCTGTGTCCTGATATTTAATATAGGAAGATAACTGAAGGTATATTTTGATCTTTATATTACTTGAATAGCATGCATTACATGAACATTTGAAAGTTTCAAGTTAGCAAATCAGTATGTTTACAAGAACATTATATAGATTGAGCGATAAGAAAATACTTACCTGTTCGGACATGAGACTTCAGCAAGATAACATTGTTGTTCAGTATTGATGCTTTGACAAGCAGGATCTAAAACCATAAATAAGGAATTAAAATGTCAATGAACATATAGATAAATAAATAATTTTTGAGAATGCGTTTAGGGTGCAATTTGATACTTTGTCCCTTAATGAAATTGCATTTTTTAATCAATGATCTTACACTGGTATATTGTGTTGCTTTGATAATTTTCGACAGGACAACCTGATGAAAATCCAAGACAATCGACGTAATAAAGCTTTTCGCCGTCAGTTTCCAAACAGTTGCCTTAATAATGAGATGAAAGGTAATATAACTATGTATGTAAAAAAAAACAGGAATAAAAACTATATAGAATTTTTAAAATACACAGAAGAGCAAAAAGAAGGCTTTTGTCATCATCATTTCAATCAGATAAAACATAAAAGTAAAGAGTCTTTCAACAAAATTTCACACAAACTTTTAACTTGTTAACACGAGCATGATATTTGGAACCATTCTCTAATTAATGACAGATTAGATAAGTCAGATATGACTAGGTCATGCTTCGATTATAGCAATCTCATTAAAATAAGATGTTATATCCGCTCGCATACTCGCTACACTACAATTTAACAACATCCCATAGAGGGTCACGTCAGAGGTCAAATGTGGAACAGCTCTAGACTTATTCACTTCGATAACGTCAACAAATATCCAATGATTTTGCCAGCGACAATTTGATTGGTTGATAGAATTTAACCTCTGATGTGACCCTCTATGGGATGTTGTTAGATGTTAGTATAACGAGTTTGCGAGCGGATCTAACATCTAATTTAAATTAGATTGCGATTATAATAGAATACAAGTCGAACTATATGTTCAACTGGACAAAAAAGGATAGACTCTGACAACAAAGGACTGCAGCACATTGATTTTAGTGTTTAACACTTTTACAAACAAATCAAAGAAGAATAAAAAATAATCAACCAAAAAATCGTTCTAAAGTTAAAAAAGCACAGAATATATATGATTAATGAAATGTAAAAGGTATTTTTTTTCCAATGAAAAATGTTGAATTCTTTGCAAAAATTAAATAAAACCAAAAAAGTTTATGTCCTGAAACACATTTTATCGATTCCTAGCAAAAATTGAATAAAACAAGAAAAAATTGTCTTGAAAAACATTGAATGAGATCTCACGAAAAAACATTGAATAAGATCTCAAAAAAATAGAATGAAAATTGAAGAGAAGGAGGTCCATACTCTCGAGGACAAAGTTAAAATATATAAATGAGATTGACAGGTTTTAAGTACGTTGAGCTTGTAGAGTCTAGATAGAAACCTTACTAAAACATGATTATAATTATACCCTGTGAAAAAAAAAATTCTCAGAACTGTCATTTTTCACATTTTTTTCATCTATCGATTAGTGTTAACAACATTTTCGTCTTAAGTAATTAAATACTCGTAGATAAGACAGTTAGCATAGCTTATCTTTTTTTACAGTTTAAGATTTCTAATTACTTTTCTTTTTTAATTAAAAACAAACTTTAAATATGAAATATCTCACTTTAAAAAACATTTTTACATGGAACTACTTAAAATACATTGACAAAAAATATTATTAATGTTTCGTAAAATATCTTTTATATTTGTAAAATACAACAAAGATACTCATTAATAATGGATATATATTTTTTTCTTTTCGGAGGAATCCTCTTAATTAGCCCTTCAAGTTTCATTGAAAGCAATCTAACGATATACAAAGTTTCCGAATACATTATTATGATATCAGTCTAAAATGTTTTAGCGACATGTTTCTACGATAATATGACCTTTTCGAAGATTCTTTATACACGCTTTTTAACACATTGAACACTGGGACACTTACCTCTCTGTATCAATTCCATGACACCATTATAACATAGTTCTAATAACCCTGTTTTGTTTCTGTTAGAAACACAGATGTACTGATCGTTCCCATACTTGTCTTTACCACAGCCTATCCTGGCGGAGGATTCCTTTACCTCTGTAGCGTTCTGGGGACATGAATTCACAAAGTTTTCCATTTCTACGAGGAAAAGCAATTTTTAAAACAAAATATATATAGTCATATAACTAAATGTTGCATTATTCTCTGATAAAAAAAAGAAATTCAGCATCTCTGAACACTTTCATCGTTATAAAGTTGCTCCCTGTATGTTCAATTCAAAGGTAGTACTTTGCTGATTTTTTTTATCCGAATTGTCAAAAAACATCACTGCTTTTCAGACTAAGAATTATTATGAAAACATTATCATTAAAGAGGTTTCAAAGCTATCTATTGTGACTGTGTTTAACAGAGGATGCTAAATCTTTCATGATTAATTCTTATATCACCATTGGAGTATCAAGGAATCTTTGTCCCCTGTCCCTTATATTTTTGTGATTCAAGTTTTTAATATTTAATCTTTTGCATAAAATATCTCAATTGACAATAAAGAAAAATAATTAATGATATTATCCCTGGATGAAAACTTATTATTCCTGAATCGTGCTTCTATAGTTATTGGGTAATTAAGACACCTGTGTACAACACGGGGTAAAACATATCCTGATGTACATGTGCAAATGGTAGGGATATGATAATGATAACTAATCGAGGAAAATATCTTGTGTTATCTATGTTTTAATTATGAATTTCTGATAATATTTCCGTATATTTTCAATCCAACATCTGTAATAGGTGACACCATCGAAAGGGCAAAGGTGGTTCTAGAAATTTTTGAAAGAGTGTATTAAATCAAATCACTAGCCATTGTTATGTTGAACATAATTTCTGCCCCCCCCCCCCCATGTAAAAGCTAAAATTACTCCACCCATCAAAGAAGATTCTTATTTCAAAAGTTTCCTAATTAATTGCATTTATTGGCAACATGTTTATCTTAGTCATTGATGTTGAATTTGACATATGCATGTACATGGATATATTCTCTGAATGTCTTCGACATTTCTGGTACGTTTTAGAATTTATAGCGACTTATGATAAAAGTGTCTAGAAAGTAAAGGAAAAAAGTAAACTATATTATGTTGTAAAAAAAAAATACAATATCAAAAAATAATGAACATTATTAAATGACATCATTATTGCTTTTTACTGGTTCCTAAAAGAAATAACTTCTTAGAAGTTTATATTTTATAAATAACCGTATTATTATATTAAAACTACTTAATGATATATGTTTTGTATATAAAATCTAAAATATTTATTAGTATTGACTTTGTTTGAACGAGAGTCTGGTTTTGGAATGACTTTAAAATATAAGAAATTTACACCACGTGAGAACAGAAGAGGCCTGAATAACGTATCCCTCTTTTCCTGCTTCCTGCATACATTTCATTTGATTCCACTTATTACCTAAAACATTTCCAAAACCGAGGACTTACTTGTTTATAAGACTTTGCTTGTCACGTTTTCTGCTTCCATATACGAGAGACTGATCAATCCAAAAATCTTTAAAAATTAAAGAAAATAAATTAGTATACTTTGGAATATGGTGTTGTAGTTGATTCGTTTGATAAATCTTTAAAAAATCTCAGAAATGAATAGGGTTGCAACGTGCATTTTTCAGGTAATTAAAACTTAAACCATTAAAGAGCTCCAAGAACTGTATTTTCTGATTTTACATAGTATTATTATCATATCAATCAGAGATTTCCCAGATATTTAATCTTATAGAAATTGTTTCGTATTTATTTATCTATCAATTTGCAAATTCATGATTTTAACTTTAATATCAAATAATGTGCATTTGTCTTACAGGAATAAAAAAAAATGATGTCATATGTTCTAAAATCAAATTAATCGGTTTCAAATTTAATTTGTAAATTTAAGGATATGTCTTTAAAAAAGATAAGTCCTGTTATGGTTAATGATTCTACTGATATATCTAAAAAAAAAAAAAGAAGAAGTCATTGTTTGAGTAGTCTCAGTTTGAGTCAATTTCCAATTCTTATTGCAATGCAAAGTTTATGTGTTCAGCCAAAGAAATTAATGAATTATTCTTACACACAATTGTTGTGTGTAAGACGGCATTTGAGTCATTCATAAAACGAAAGTTGATCAAATTAAATTGTATAATAATGTCATTGTTTAAATCTAAATAAAAATTAAAATTGCTAATTATGTCAAAATCGATTATAGTTAATAAAGTATTTACCGATTCAAGTTATCCTTGGCCTTATTCCAGCACTACGGGGTATTCTCCATTATCAGAGTTAGAAAGAGCGTGCATGTTGTGCGGTTTTAGTACAGGTAACCTTTATTAAATATCCGGGTTCCCTGTGTATCTCTGTAGTCTTGCACAAAAACAAAACACAATACTCTTTTATAAGCAAACACATGCATGCATATCGCCTGAAGTTCAATAACAATTAATGTAAATATATTCCTTGTCGGAAAAAGGGTGACAGCCCCCCTACCCCTTTTAAGCCCCCAAGAAAACACAACATTTAAAAAATAATGCTTTTTTGATGTGGCTGTGGACCTATTGCCCCCCCCCCCTCTTTCAAAATATAAGATAAGCCATGATATTGACCCGTACACGTGATCAAAGTTGATAATGTACTGAATGGTACGTTTAATATTAAGAAGGAACTGAACAATTGGAATTTTTCAATTCTTTGTAGTGGAGTTTTGGGTTGGATGCATTGCTCCCCCCCCCCCCTCCCCGCTAAAAAAAAGCATTTGTTTGCCTTCTTACAGACAAGAGTGACTGAAGGAAACGGTCTGACACGATTTTTTTTTTTTACATTCCAGGATATGGGAGATATAGAGCTAGCAAACATTAATTACATATATCTTAATTATTAAAAAAAACTGATAGGTCAAGCATAACAATTATATACCAGAAGGTAATAACAAAAGGTGATAAAAAAGAAAGAAAAATGCCAGGAAATACATGATATTCAATTTTCATTTCATAACGTATTTAAATAAATGCTAGTTGAAGTGCATAATATACAGAATAGATTAATTTTTCTTTAATTTTATTTTTTGTGATAGGAAAAGTGAAAAGAGTACGTGCAACTTTATCAGTTATTGCCTGACGTCACGGCGTCAAGCTGTATAAGGATTGATATTTGCTTGATCCGAAACTAATAGATCATACCCAGAGAGCAAGATTTTGTGCAAGCTGATTTACATTGGAAATCTTTTACCTGCATTTTAAAAGAAACTTTTCTTCAAAACAATGATTTTTATAATCAAAATAATGCAGTATTTACTTTGTTTACTCTGTTTGCATGAAACAGATTATTCCATTGAAATTACCGTTTCAAAACGTGCACATAAATATCTTTTTAATGCATTTTTTTACTGGATCAGTCCATTTATACAGTTCTCAAAAAAAGGGGTGATTTAAGTTTTAAATGTCACGAAAATATATATATTTATTGTTCTATTGTATGAATGGGGGTGCTAACTTCCATGGAATTAAATAAATAAAGTTAATTAAATAACGTTTGTTATTGTAACCTCCATCTTCCTTTGTTTCAGAAATTCTATATACAACTTTTATCTTATTCCTTAAAACAACATACGATTCGTACTTATCAGAATATGGACATGCAAAACAAATGAAATGATTTCTCTTATTTGTTTCCCTTCTGTTGGTTTAATCCATATTTTAATGGACTAGTCCAATCACCACAAACGATCGACGCAGTTCAAACAGGTTCCAGACGATTTGACGAAAGAAATTACCTGTGCGAAATCTTGGATTTGTTTTCGAAAAGGCCTAAATGTTGGTTTTACCTATTTCATCCTCAAAAAATTATAGTACTCACGTTTCAAGATCAATGAACATAAACTACAACTGTTTACTTCATTGGAGAAAATGCTCTTTTTTCAACATATGTATTTAGTTATATCCATTCTCTAAAATGTTCATGATGAATGATTTGACAACAGATTTAAAAAAGGGTGTAGTTTTAAATTTAAAAAACAGGGGTAGATAACAATTATATACAGAAAAGTCAATCGCAAAAAGTGGTCTTTTCGTCAGAGGTCAAAAAACAAACTCGAATGCATCGACATCATCGGATGTTAAAAATTTATACATTTCCTGGTCATAGTAAAAAAACGGAGTTAGAAGTAGTATATTTTAGATAATATCATTACATTGAATAAAAGTAACTCCAAACTCCACAGAAAAAAGGTCTATATACATCATCCATGCTTTTATTTCAAAGTTTGTGAAAAGGGGGGGGGGGTATATTAAATTAACAAAACATTTATGAAAGCCAATCCCTTGTATAATGCCCGATAGTGGGAACGAAATAACGATTGGCAAAAAACTGTACATTAACCATTTTATTAACAACTCTTGCTGCACAGGGGCGTAGCACAAGGGGGATTGCTCCCAACCTTACTTATACTATAGGAAATCTGAATTTTTTTTTTGCTTGTCAACTTTTTCAAAGTAAAAAAAATTGTCATGTTGCCCCCCCCTTTCAAAATCGATGCTACGCCACTAGCTGATGCAGCAAAGACATCCTTCTTTTACAAGTTAAATAATTAAATATTTTTACAAGGTTCTCAAATAAAAAGACAGCACAAAAAAGTATTGCTCAAAAGGTTTATCACTTCTCTCACAGATATTGATTGATTACTTCAGGCAAGCTTTTTGAAAAGCTGTTACTTGTAATAATGTTATGTTTCAAATAAGCTTCCTATTAAAGCCAATTTACTTGTATAAATAGGGAACGCAAATAACAGCTACACTGTACCATCGTCAATTTTTGCTAGTGCTTATTATCGCAAATTGCTCTCTAATGTCATATCGCGATGCAGTACTGTTAGGCTAAAAAATAGAAATAACTGCGGTTTTTTATTTCAAGATAAAAATACATACTTTACAAGGATAGGCATTCCTTTTAGACTTTACTGATATTACAAAAATCAAATGTACTTCAAATTCATATGTTGAGGAGATTCAGATTTGTTTTTGAGACTTTCACGTGAGTAATAAGATTTAAGCAAATATAATTATCTACAAATTTTGAAATTGCAAACGAATAACAAAGTTGAAAAATCGTTTTATTTTTAATACTTTTTAACACTTAATGTACTATTCTAGTACTGCGAAGTTATATCAATTCCAATGACCAATATGCCATTACTGATGTGAAAATAAAAAAAAACAACTTTCTTTTATATTTATAATATGATATTCATTTTATCCAAAAAAAACTGAAATTGGTTGCGTAAGAATTGGCATTTAAAAACCCTCAAAGACCCATCGAATTTACTTGAAATTCATCACCAAATAGCATGGAAAATCAATTATTCCTGGGGGGCCATTGGCCCATCAACAATAACATCCAGAGTGATCCCTGCTTATATTACTTTTGCAATGAATATGCATACAAATACACAACAGCATCATGCCTCTGGACAATATACGAACAATATATCAATAAAATAATGCAATAGATTTTGCATCCAAATAAACGACCTTTTATATAAGTGCAAATAACATTTTATTAGATAATAAGACAATTTTTCATTGTATGAAACGTGGCCAGATCAACTTATCACTATGGACAAATTGCGTCAACTTTTCAAAAACTCCGTGTTACACGGACCGTTTAATAACAGTGTACATTTATCAGGGGTTTTGGTACTTTTTCAAACTTAATTTTCTTTAAAAAGTGTATGTTACCTGAGAACTGACACATATGATTCCTTAACATACCCGCGTCTTCTTTATTTCTCCAGGTTAACTTGTAACTGCGCTGTAAGACACAGAAAAAATACCCTGCCGAGCGATGAATTGTGCCAAATAAATGTCAAACTTTAAAGGTCATGTTCTCAAGCCAGGCACGCTGCATCGTTTTTTTTAAATTTTTTTTTTTTTTTGGGGGGGGGGGGGGGCAACCAGTAATTTTTTTTTAAATACCAGAAAAAGTTGACAACTTCAAAATCTTATTTCTGGGGGGTGGGGGGTGCGTTAGCAAATTTTTCAAATCCAAGTTATTTTCACTTCCGAAAATTCTCTCATATCAATGTCAAATTTTAAATGAACATTTACTATAGTTAAGGTATCGTAAATGTACCTACGTCCCTGCAAGGTCCTAAGTGTTCCAACAGACCCTGAGACGTGCTACTACCCCACACGCTCGCTGCACGAACGGTACACGAACGCTACACGATTTGCAAGAAACGCTGTACGGTTTACACGAAACGCTACAGGGTTTACACGAAACGCTTTGCACGAAAGAATGCACAGTTTATAGGAAAAGCTCACAAAACGCTTTGTACACCTTTCTCATACGTTTTGTATACGATTCTCACACGTTTTGGCCTCGATTTGGATTAATACTCGGAATCTCTCGGACATTATTACGGTTTTATTATTAATAGATCAATTATATGTCAATCTCTTACAACTAGTTTAGCAGCGGATTAAATGAAAATTCTGTATACACCAGATATGTACAAACCGATAGAAATATTCAATACTGTCTTCCCGCAAATTTTTATTAAAATAGAAAATTAGGTGTCATGACTTAGTCATAATATCAATTCTCTGTAAAAATCAAAATGACGTGGCCACGCGATGTCTTGGATTCAGCTAATTTTTTTTCTTACTGAAACTTCAATGAATGAAAAGATTGACTATATGAAAGAAAGCATGGTAGTTTACCCGGTTGCCATGGAAACGGGGTTAGAAGGTGTAAATTATAGTGGAATTTGCTATTTATCAATAATATAAAAAAAAATTTACTAGGCAAAGCTGTTAACATGCATATTATTTTATATGCTTCATGACAATCAAAACTATGTAAAAAATAGTATATGTCACAAAATTTTTACAATTTCTAATTTTCTGATGCCAAAAAAGTGAAAAATTAGTCCTCGTTACCTCCCTTGTTAGACTTAATATTTAAAGACTTTGACAAGTGATGTGAAAATCCTAGTAGGGAGATTAAGATTCAAGAAATGTTATTTTGCAAATATCATTTAAAACATTTATGGGTAAATGAAAAATAAACATTTTTTTAAACTATAAAGTTGGTCTAAATGTGCTTTTTCTCTGTCCGAGTTATTTCCCTTGTTGGAGCTCTTCGGCATTGAAGAATACAAAATGTGTAAAATGTAAACAAGATGGCAGACAATAAGATCTGCATTTTTCCCTCTTGTTTTGAAACATCTTGTTCAGGAAAATTCTACCTCAAGAGACTCAGAATTTGATGAAAAACAGTTAAGACAAAGAGATAATCTTTAAGAAAAGCCAAAGGGTTGATCTGGACATGATGAGTATTACACGTATAGCTACTCGTACTGAAAGTGAAAGGAAAATATGAGGAAATCAGAGTGGTATGGGGCGAAGGCCGAGAGGATTTTAACTGTTCCCTTCCAGATGTCTTTGAAATAGAGATCGAGAGATACATGAAGTGGTGTGGTAGTCCCTGACCGATCCCCATTGCAATGTGTAAGTATTTTTATTTATAATTGTATTCAGGTGTCACATCATGTACCTGGTAACTGACTGTATATTGAAATATAAGACAATAAAAACAAATAAAACCATGAAAACTTGGATGCACAGTTGCACATATTACATGTACATGACATTGAATCATATCCTACTGTGAAATATATGTGTCCGTTTTAGGTACCAGTATTTTATTTTCTATAAAATTCAGTATATTTTAATTGTTGGTATGAATTTATTTTTCCAAGTGATAATATGTTTGTGTCCATTCTTTTTTAACAAACAGCATTTGTAGAAATCATACCACAGAAATATTAAACCTTTGACTTTTGACAATGATAACTGAATAGTGGGTTAGATTTTTTAAATATTATTAAGCAATATCAGGACCATAGAATATTTCAAAGAATTGATCAAAAAAGTGTAAGTGTAAAATTATGAAGATTAACACAGTACATGCAGACACACAGATTTACAGCTGCTAAATAGTGTTCTAGATCTAAGTACATATACTTTGTCATACTATGTGAAAACCTTTTTTTGGACCTAAGTCCTTGATACAATTAAGTTATTTGCTTTGCAAGGTAATGTATTGTAAAGTAGGTAAAGATATCTATACAAGGGTGTTACATTGTTGAATGTGACAATTAACTCCATTTGTACTTGGAGTTCTTATAAATTAGTTAATTGTCATGAAGCACTCTTTATTGACTTTTCTTAGATGCAGCTTTCTGTCTCATAATTTTATTTTACTGATCACTGTTTTTCCGCGATATATTGCAGGCATATCAATCTTGCACACATTTATGAATAGTTTTAGTTTTCCAATAGTGATCTGTACAGATGAGATCATTCTGATGCTGTTTACTTTACATGTCAAGGACATATTGTACAAATTAAAAATAGTCACATTAAAGAACAAAATAAATTATACCACATTACATGTAGTATCCATAAAACACATGTTTTTATTACAATTAATTCATGATATAATAACATTTCATTTATTTACCACTTTAAAAATTAATTGTTGTCAAATTCATTTCTACTCTAGATCTCCACCAATTTGTCAAAACTGAAGAAAAGCTTTAACTATGTGTAAATTAAAAAAAAATGCTTGACGACAACATTGAATCCCATCCTTTATCAATCATTCCTCACGATTCAGAAACTTTTCAGGATAACATTTAAATATCAGGTACATGTAATATATGAAGGATATGGAAATAACGAACAGTATTCAATCTCAACGTCCATTAAACAAATAAACAAAATAAGAGCAGAGCAAACACAGACCTCCGAAACATCAGAGGTGGGATCAGGTGCCATGGAGGAGTGAGCATCCCCTGCCGACCGGTCACACCCGCCGTGTGCTCGTTGTCATAATCAGGAAATAACGGAAAAAATCCGTGGTCAATTCAGTGTATAAATAATGGACTAACAATTGGTATGAAAAACGTCGGTCAGCATTTCATTCAATGATAAATTGTATTTGCTGACAAGGTCATTGTATCGACCATAGATATGATGTTTAGGATTTTAACCCAAACTTTCAAATTAAAAAATAATTTAAATTGATCATTGCAGCCCTTGCAAGATTTTCCTAATGAAGATTCTCAGGATTACAGATTCTCTAGCAAGGAGGCCAGACAGGTACATGTATTGTGTATTAAGTTACATGGATTCATGGTGACTTAAGACATGATCACCATGACAATGCATAAAGGGAGATAATAATGTTTAGAGGTTGAAAATGTATGTACATATAGCAAAATTTAAAGATTCCAGTTTTAAGTTTTTAAAATAATTTTTAATGAATTTTTATCCAAACTGACCAAAAATTAATGTTTTTTTTTATTTTCATGTGAACAGATAGATATGACCAGGGCAGAGGACACACAGCCACCCCCCACCCCCCCCCCCCACCCCCCCACCCCCCCCCCCCAAAAAAAAAAAATAAATCACAGTGGACTTGAAGTAATTTTTACATGAAAAATACAAAGTAGGAAAAAGAATGGAAAGAAAAGAAGATCCAGTAAAAGTTGTCACTGGTGCAAGATGGATATAGAAAGGGTTTTCTAAAGATCATTACTAAAATCCACAGCAAATTGCTAGGCTGAGCTACTTTTCAAACTAATACAAAAGGACATAAAGAAATGTGAATTCGAGGAAATCAAGCTGACATCAAATGAGAGAATATGAAGGAACAAATTTTAGCAGAATTTTTTTTTAATGTTTTCCTTAGAGAATATGTGTATTCTAAATTGATTTCTTGTATTTTCAAAAAATGTCACTGTTTTAAGTGGAGCATACATTCCAATGTCATGTTTATTTCTTTTCCATAAAAGCAGTATTATGAAAAGAAGCAGTTTCTTCCCTTTTTATATCCCCACTCTGCAGGAGAGGTCTGGTGCCACACTGATTCATTATATACCCCTACATGGGCTCACAAATTTATAGTTTTATACTGGCAGGCTTCACGCAGTATGTCTTGTATGATTAGAATATGAATACATTTTAACAAAACTGAGAACAAGATAAAGTGTGAAACACTGATTCCCCCATACATGGCAGCTTATGCCACGACTCCCACGAGGTATCCCAAGAAAGGTCTTGTCACAAGGAAAACACCTGTGAAATATGAAAATCTAGTCTAACTTCAAAAGTTGTGGTTAAGGTTAAAGTTTTTTTAAGTCGGTCAATGTCTAAGGTCAACGTCAAAGGGTTAAAAATAGTTATACCCATTAAAAGAACACAATAGTATAACTGATCATCTGAATATGCTGATAAGTAATGTGATAAGAATTAATCCCACAATATTTAGCACATAAGGCCATTTAAAAAAATTGGGTTGCCTTCCCCCAACAGACTGACTAAAATTCAAAACTTTTTTACATTGCAAGATACAAATATTTTGAAATTTTCTGGGAAAAAGATTTTTCAACCTACCTACAAACAAACATTATAATCAAGATGGTCTTGCCAACTTGTTTTGACATTATATTGTCTGACTTACTTTCATATTTTCATAAGATACTTTCATATCATTTATTAAATATGACTTTGCCTTTTTACTTAAATTGTACAATAAAAAAAATAACCAGAAAACAATTGTTTTGAATTTGAACATATTTTAGTGAATAAATCAAAAGGATTGGAAACAATTACAGGCCATTAAAAGATTTGTAAGAATTGCAGGAAAGTCACTTGTTTTAATTCATATTTAGAATAAAAGAACTAGAAGCCTAATTTGTTTCCATAGCAACATATTAATTTACCTGTCACTGATTTAATTGCAGAAGTTCTATTTAATTATGAAAAAGAAATTTAAATACTTGACATATATTTATATTACATAACAATTTGTTCAATTTGGTAAAACATGTTCTTAGATGATCTTCTCTGTTATTTGTGATAAAAGGGGTGGGGGGGGGGGGGGTCATGCAATAATTTCTAGAAAGCTGTACATTTACCCATTATTTTGTTTTCATTCTCACAAAACATAAGAATATATAGTTTATTTAATGATACATGGTTGCAAATATATCAGTTGTCAAAATGGTGAAAAATTGCATTGAAAATGACTAAAAAAAGTCAAATTTGGCAAATTGCCAATTTTCATGCAATAATTTCTAGAAAGTTTTTGATTTACCCATTAATTTTTTTTATTCTCATAAAACCTTAGAATATATAGTTTATTTAATGATACATTGTTTCAAATATATCAGTTGTCAAAATGGTGAAAAATTCCATTGAATATGACTAAAAAAAACTTTAAAAGACAAATTTGGCAAATTGCCAATTTTCATGCAATAATTTCTAGAAAGTTTTTGATTTACCCATTCATTTTGTTTATTCTCATAAAACCTTAGAATATACAGTTTATGAAATGATACATGGTTTCAAATACATCAGTTGTAAAAATGGTGAAAAATATCATTGAATATGACAAAAAAAGACAAATTTGGCAAATTGCCAATTTTCATGCAATAATTTCCAGAAAGTTTTTGATTTACCCATTAATTTTTTTTATTCTCATAAAACCTCAGAACATATAGTTTATTTAATGATACATGGTTTCAAATATATCAGTTGTCAAAATGGTGAAAAATTCCATTGAATATGACTAAAAAAGACAAATTTGGCAAATTGCCAATTAGCTAACAGCCTTAATGTTGCGATGAAAATTCGCTTAATCTCCGTTCAAATATCTTGAATGAAATTTATTTCTCAGATTTAAATAATACGAGCTCAGAGAATATAATTTTCATGTGAATTTACACTAATTTAATGAATGTTCACTAATTTAATTGAAAACAAAGCAAAATTTGCTTAATCGGAGGGTTCTTAATATAACATTCTTGTTACCATGGCAACCAAATTGAAAAGTTTGACTTTAACACCATATTTATTAAAGATATGCCAATTGTAGTAAATGGTGTGAATTTCAGGTAAATCGGAGACATGTCATGTCCACGACCCTATTTAAAATTTTGATTTTTATAGAGAATTGATGATAACACCTAATTTTCTATTTTAATAAAAATTTGTGGGAAGACAGATACATTTTAATAAAACAAAATTGTAATAAATTCAATAAATTGTATATATTTTCATTATATTTAGTAAAATATGTATTTTGTCTAAGAAAAGAAACTCGTACATGTATAAGAAGAAAACAGATTGACTTTGAATAATTAGTGTCAGAATTTAACAAAAAGTACAAGTATTTTACAGTGTAAGAATTCAATTTGTCACCCAAGGTTTTCCTGTTTATTCAATATAAAACAGTTTTTGTACAAGTGAAAAAAGGACTTTCTTTTACAAATATTGGCATGTCCAGCTAATGGATTTAAACAATTTACCTATGAGTTTTTAGAGTCAGATGTTCAATAAGCATGATAATCAAATAATTGCGTAATAGTGTTAATCTCTTTTGTGATTTTGTCTTTTTGTTAAGAAGGCCTTAGGGTCTGAAGTCAAGCCCAGGTGTTCAAGTTTACTCAATTGCCGTGGCGGTCATTTTTATGTCACGTGATCACTCTGTTTAATTAATCGTCTTTATTTGGAAAATTTTTACAACTTTCGGCTATTCATTAAGAAATTCTAAATTTTGATTGGCTAAAACCCTGTAATCCAAAGACGCGGAATCGTCGGTGAAAATTCGCCCAAGCTTGGTCACTTTCATCGACGATTTCAAAGAATAAACTTCAGTCATTAAAATATATTATTTCTTTATTCTTTGGATTTTTACAGGTATGTAAATCATATAATTTTTAGTTAATTAATTCATTTTCGATTAAAGCAATTCTTTTTACGCTCATAAATAAATTTTTAAAATATTAAGTATTTTATTGATAAGTATTTTTATTTATTTCTTGATTCTAAATTTGAGCTTGAGTTAAGTTTCCTCTAAAGATTTTATTGTTACACAAGCTTTATGCATAGTGGCCTCATTTAGTATTTGTATAGTTTATAGTTGTATGTTTTATTGTAATAAACGGGTTTAGCGACAGTCTCAAATAAAGGTAGCGTTCTTAGAATTGTAATTTGAAATTTAGCGCCATTATATTCATTGCGCGCTCTTTAATATAAGGAGGTAAAAATGTTATTTGTTTGTATCGAAAAGCGCTGGAAAAGTAAATTGTAAAATGACTTTAGAGATAAGATTGTAAGTACACAAGCTTTTGATTGTTATGATTACCTTTATATTTAAATGATTTTAGTTCGGACTAGTTTCCACTTCAATGATCTATGATTAAAGTTAAAAGAAAAGTGTAAAATAGAATGTTTTATTTCCAAATTTTCTCTGTTTAGTAATTCATGTTACGAGACTGTCCGCTGTAACATTAGTAGTTGAGATTTATATTATATCTATGCAAGTTTAGATTTTCAATTTACAGAGGGATTTTTCCTAAATTGTTCAACCCTCTGTACAGTCACCAGGATTAACTTTAAACATATTTTTATAATATTTTACATTGTATTTGTAACTGGTGACTGTTTGTTTATAAGATTATTAATACACTTTCATCGACGATTTCAAAGAATAAACTTCAGTTATTAAAAATATATTATTTCTTTATTCTTTGGATTTTTACAGCCACCGTAGAGGGCAATCCAAGCCAGGAAGTAGCCCCACATGTAGAGCAGTCCAAATAAGGAATAAAGTTAAACTTTCCCCAAGCGAGTGATTCCCCTAATAAATAAAATACAACACAAGTTCACGTGTAACCCAAAATAACAACGTGACAATACCTTAGATCTGACAGTTGAAATTAATTAATCAATAATTGTCAATAAATAATACTGCATTTATTTATGCAGTTGTACAGAGATAAAATGTCGATATCATCGTGTACGTATTATACATTTTATTCGCTGGCTTAAAAACGGCATTATGAAATATGATTTTTAAATATTAGTCTTTAATAACATATTTCTCCTGCATTTAAATATTTTTACACGTAAAGGTAAATAAATTAAACATATTTTTTTCGTACTTCAGTTAAGTACAATTCATTCATTGATTTTAAATAACATTGATAATGATCAAATTGTATTTGATTTCACAACAGTGAGAATCAGTTTTTGGACTTTGATGATAGAAAAAAAATTGACAAATACAGACTATAAGTCATTATTACATGTAGGAATAAGCAGGGAAAGTTTCAAAAACTGTGTGACTGTGTGCAAGGTTTTGTAAGGAATACACCAGCAAGAAGCTTGACTACCTCTGTGACAATCTTCTTTTGTAAAATGAAAACTGGACTATCAAATCTCATACTATCAACTTTATTCCGAGCAACGAAATTCAGCTTAAGGAGAGCCATTCATGCAGTCAGAAAAGCCTTGCTGACTACATTTGTTCCCAAAAAAATGGTTTTGGTCACAATTAAAGAAATTAAATTATCAGCAACCACACCAGACCTCTTGCTAAAACTTTATTCGGCAGTCTAGAAAAAAAGTCAAGTCATATTAGTATTGGATGAAACTTACATCTACATCTATGTGAACAAAAGTAATAATTTTTATTTCCAGCGAAGATCATTCAGTATGCAGAAAAGGAGACCCCTCATTAAACCAATGGCGGTTGTTACAACAACAGGATATTTTGTCTCCATTTTAGGCCCTTATTTAGCGGATAGAGAGAGCAGTGATTCTTCCATTCTTACACACATCATCAAAAGTAACGCTGAAAGTATTCGCTCCTGGCTTAATGAGGATGACATCTTCACTGTGGATAGAGGCTTCAGAGACGCTCTTCCTTTGCTAGCAGATTTGTGGATCCAGGCGGAGAAGACTAGGTTTTTAGAGGCTGGTCAGAAGCAGATGTCGACCGAAGATGACGATATGAGTCGACTAGTGACAAAGGTAACAGTGGGAATGATATTTTAAGATTTTGAAATGCATGTATCTAAAAATTTGCTGACATTCTAAAACTAATTAGTTTGTATACTAAATTTAAAATATATCTTGTAAGTACATGTATTGTACATGTATAGTTATATAAAACTCTTTCTAGATAAAACAACATTTTCTTTCATGTTTTAGATCAGGTGGGTGGTAGAGTCATCTAATGCCCGTATGAATAGTTGCAGATATCTTGACCGTACACTACCAACTCATCCAATTCCATTCATTTGAGACTATATTCGGATTGTATGTGCAGTATCCAACAGATTTTCACCTCCACTGAGTCCCACTAGCAGCAGAGAAGAGGATGAGGCAGAAGCTGCTTAAGGGGGCCGACTTTAGTTTCCATTGCGCAATATTTCGCGCATCATAGTAAAATGAAGCGTTTTTACTGTTTTAATGCAACTTTTATCGCTTAATTATTAAAATTAAACTAAAATAAGAAATTATATGTATAAAAATGTAATTAAAATTCGATATAACTGATTTTTTAACCGATTTTGCAATTGATAGGTAGGTTGACGTCGTTGCAGTGTAGTTTGACGTTATGATAATCTGTAGCTCTTAAAGATAGGGGTAATAAAAATATTATTAAAGAAAAAGTAATAAACATACGCTCTTGAAATTTAAAACATAGAAATTTGAGAATATCTCCAATATTTTTATTATGTTTTCATGTGAATCCATTGTGTACGTCATATTTAGTAATACTCTATAAAAATAGTAAAATTTGCTAATTTTCTGCATTTTGAGATGCCCCCTCTGGTAACAAGACGGTAGAATTTTGTGTTTCTCACATATATTGTATAATATAGTATTACTCATCAAATATTACAGTTTGAATAAAATGTCTATTGTAGTATTTGTATAATTTGCTTTAAAGTGCTAAAAATTGGCATTTTCCTATTTAATCCTATAGTAAATGTACCTGTATTTTGAGACGGTCCCCCCAAAATACCTAGACGGTAGATTTCCCCCAAACTTTGCATGAACACTGAAGTTAATGTAAGCTATATATGGTATCAAAATGAAGAGTTTCGCTATTGTAGTTTTCAAACAATAAAACTATAGTCGGCCCCTTCAAATGCTTCACGTATCCAAGCACGTAAATATACTTTTTTTCAAAGACAGATAGTGTTGATTTTTAATTTCAAAATGTGCAAAAATTACAACTTATGTTTACTATCTATCTACCCTAACTGTAAATGTTTTTAGAATGTGTTGTTTGTTATTGAAATTGATTTTAATTCAGGTAAATCATTTGAAGGCTTTTACTGAGGGGAAGGGATTGCAAAGGAAAAGTGCTGTATGGAAAGCGACCTCTGAAGTGGATTTGGATTCATTTCCTATACTCGATGATGAAGAACTCAGAAATCTGACTTGTGGTACTTACCAATTAAAATTATCCTCAAGTTACATGCAAGAGCGCATAGATGGTGAAAGCGACATTTATTTCCATGAAGAGGACAATATCTTGCTCAGAGCCAAGAACCAAAGTAGGCACACATCTTGTAAGAAGTACAGATTCT
>NW_026926549.1:0-28496 GCF_032062105.1 Saccostrea cuccullata | reverse complement strand
AAAAGATTCTTTCAATAATTCTTGACACACAGACAATCAAACGCTCACTTGTAATTTCCCCTAAATTCTGTGTCGTTCATTCTTATTCATGTACGTACAATCACCGTCTCAAGCCACGGTCCGGAGTCCGCATATAGCTCTCTCCTACCTGTGGTTGTTTGATCACAAAAAGTGTCGTAATCTTGAATATTTACGCCTCTTTATTGTGACGTCATATTCAGTCAGTGACAAGTTTTGTTTCCATCGCAATTGAAATCAACAACTGACGTCAACAGTATGAAAGAAATATTTCCTGTACTGCGATTGGATATTGAAAGGTCGTGATAAAGTTTCATCTTCCGACTATGCTTTACTCGCATTGGTCAATATTTTAATATGCTACGACGAATTCTCGCCTCGTTCAACCACGGCCAGAATGGGAGAGGATCGTACATTTCTGGCCGTGGTTTGCGACGATGACGTACAATGTAACTTTAATCTACTCATTTCCTTTTTAATCTCTATCCTTGGAGTTAATATTTCATATCATTTATCTGAAAATTAATTAATTCATGTAGGATGAAGAAAACTATACGTCACCATTCAATCGTCCTCATCAATATGCTCATTTACATCGTTGCATACAATTAACCTTCATTAACCCTACACGTCACATGCCCTTTGATCTTTTATCGATTAGGATCCCTATTTAAAATCTGGTTTAATGTATTCACCATTTTGACCTTCATTTACATAATTGCCAGGTGCGCAGGTGTGAGCAGGTGTTAGGGGGTGGCCAACAGACGTCTATACTACTGAAAATATCTTGGATAGTTTCTTTGAAACTTTGAACAGAGCTAAAACACAAAGTGTGACGGAAGGACGGACATGACAAACATTTTATGCCTCGGCCATATTCATAGCGAGGCATAAAAAAAATCGATGAAATTTATTAAGGAAACGTAAATATTTATGACTTTTTATTCCAATTCATAATTTTTGTTTGGATTTAATATGTATTTTACTACAAGGAACGTACTATATATATATATATGTAAAAAACATTAATCCAACATCTACAGTACAATAGTGTATCAGGGCCTTAAATAACGAATGGGGGAATCTGTTTTATACGTCTGCAGTACCACGATACCAGGTCCAGGTACCACGATACCAGGTCCAGTAACACCTATATGTGCACCAGGGCCCACATCAACTGCAGTGCACATATCACAACAACGTAATCTATCAATGACACAGTGCCTAAAATGCTTTAAGTAATTCTAATCATCACGACGTATTGATAATTGCATAAAATCTTATTTCTTATACTGTAAATAAAAATCTGATCAAACCAAAAACAGTGTTTTACTTTTTGTTCTGAGCATGAAAATACATGTAATTCTAGACACGTCTTTAACTCCAATATATCTTTTCATATTCATTTGTTGATTTATTCTTTATATATCAAAGTCCATAAAGAAGTCGACAATAATGCCACTATGCCTCAGCGCCGACTGTGCTAGCAACTGAATCCACCAATGTAGTTTCTCTTTGTATAATCTTTAGCTCTCTTTAACAATAATTTTGGCTATATCATAACCAAAAAATTTTCTGATATCATATTCATAAATAAAATTTTAAAACAAAGTGTACCGTCCCATAATGTTTTCAAAACAATTTTCATACAGCAACATCCTTTCAACAATCTTTACAAAAGTTACCCATAATAGAATGCACTAACATTATTTTTTCACGTGTAAGAGAAATCTTGGGTTAATCTAAAAGAAAAAGAACAATATCTGTTTCGTTTTCAATTCTTCTTTCTAGAATGGAAATTTTGAATGCTTCTGAATTCCACCTGATACCTGACCATTTTAAATCTTGAATTGTACTGAAAATCGTTTTTATTTTTTTTTATTTTGATAATTAAACCTTGAAATTCTCTATTTTACTCTTCAAATGACTCTAGCATGGCAAAGTCATCATCTAAATAAACATTTAAACTTTATACAGTTAGTTCGACAATATTTGATTATAGTACTTAAATATTTTGTGAATATACGAGAAGCTGCAAGTAAAGACAAATCAAACAAGAGAACTGTAAAATGATAACTATTTTACTAAAAACACAGAATATTTGATACTCCCCCAAAACTGATTTCATGTCAAATCAACTTAATACAAAATACATGAGTATTGTTAAGCCACTTAATTATTTTCAAAATTAACCCTGTCATTTTTCAAATTTGAATCAAGAATATTTACATCTAAAATCAAACACTTCTTTTTCTCTTTTTTTTTTCTTTTTTTTTGACGCTCAAATGAACCTTATAAAACAACCTGAATAAATAAAATCTCAAATGATTTCTGAAATAAACGAAAAGTTTTGCAGAACAGACTTGTTATTCTTAATATGAATTCTTAGAACGGGTAATTTGTGAAATGAATATAAAACTGTTCTGATATTTCTCAGAATAATTTCCCAGGAATCAGAATCATAATGCAAACTATTTTTCACTTATTATAAGACTCGAACTCATTTGAATTATTCTATAGATAAAAACTTGCAATTTTCAAAAATTATCTCATAATCTGTTATCTCATTAAACATATCTACTGTTAATATACCTCGGTATACTTATCAATTTCACTTTGAATTGGAGTTTATACCGCTGTTGTATTGATTGTAAAGGTGACAGCCCCGTCTGGAAGCACTGGTAGCATACGTCGCTGGGCTGAGCTAAGTGTCCATCTGATACCCGATCGGAAGGAATGCTGGATAAATAGACTTATAATGCCTTTAGTATGTTTGCCTGTTGCAATGCAAGCGCTGGAAGCAACAGCAGCAAGGGGAATAAGCTTACCATAGAATTGGAAACAAGAACTTTAACTCTCTACTAGTATTCATTACAATAATACTTTCATACCGTCTGCCCTGTTGGAGAACTATCTGCAAATCTAATGTACTTAATTATGTCTTGTTTAAAGTTTTTTATCAATTATTTCATAAACTTAGTTATTATAGATATACAGTTCCTTGAGTTTATATCAAGTTTCTCTAATAATTCCTCGTTTAACAAAAATTGTACCTTGTTTCCCTCATATACCAATTTACCAGTTACGTTTTCCTCAAGTTTCTTTGAAAATTGCTGAGCTGAAAATTTCTTGACTTTCTGAATCTTCTCTTTCACAAAATTGTCGAATTGGGTGTACATGGCAGCAAAAAATGGCAAATGAATTAGACGTGGACTGTGACTTCTCTGATATAAGTAACAAAAGAATTCCCCAGGGCTGTATTTCGTCAGTCATAGGAATATATCGCTCATAATCCAAGGAATGTCTGACTGCACTGAGAAAGAGCCTTCGAATGGCATTTAAATCTTACACACGCTAAAGCGTGCATGCTTTAACAGAATACCTGTAGAACAGGTATTTTATAAATACTTTAACCAATCAGACCGACATTTTTCATATAGACTAGATAAACACGTGTTCGATTACTACACGTGTTTTGATAACTACAATAAATACATCAGCAGATCGTTAATGAAGATATTATACGGTTTTTTCGATTTTATTTTTGTTAACTTAATTTTGTTATCTCAAGTTTATTGTTAGGTACGGTTAAAACATCCAATTGTAACTGTGTAACTCGAAATATTATTTTAAGCTGTGTGTTTTCATGTTTATAACATTTAAGTTGATGGCGTGTGTAACAGCTACTTTTTATGCTGGAAGAGATAAACACTAAGTATCCTCATAAACAAGATAATATCGATCAATAAAATAATTTTTATTCTTAGAGGTGGAAGACAAGGTCGACGAGTAAACAATATTTTTGTTATGATTCTGGGTTAAGCGAATAGTCTTAGCCCACAGAGCGAATTTTATGTTCAATGCATTAAAGGTATCGATTGTTCGAATTCAAGTGTTCGAATTGAAGTGTTTCATTTTTTGCTGAGGTTATAGCTATTCTAAGGAGCCTTGCCGACTCTACCCAGAGAAAAAGCCCAAGCAAAGTGTACATTTATTTTAAACATTGTTTATAGTTGTTGTATGATTATATACCGTATTTAGGGAAATTATACATAATATTTTAAACATTGTTTATAGTTGTTGTAATTAATATACAGTGTGTTTTTTTGTGTAACTTGAATTTAATAATTATATATATTATATAATTTGTTGAAGCCATCTGAAATAGGTAAACAAAATGAAATTTTATAAGATACCGATAACAAAATATATGATCAAACAGTCTGACTGTGTAGCTCAGTATTTTACTTTAACAAATTGCAAAATTTTTTATACTCCACTGCCTATTCAAATAACGAATCCAGAGATTACGGTATTCAACTTTTGTTTCATTTGTTGAGAAATATATCTTTTAATAAATTACTTAAGTTTATTCAATATTTTTTTTCTAAAGTTCGAGTCATGGAAACAGGATATATCTACTGGCAGTTGGTCATTTTTTCCGATTTTTTTCTGTTTTGATTATTTACTTTATTTACTAAATATTTACACGTTGGAATACGCTCTCGGGACTTCGTTTGATTTATTGGTCATATATTTTCAGTTGTTTGGTTGTAATAGAATATAGATTAATTATTTATTTCAAGCCGCAGATATATATCGAATATCGCCACCAAAAATCTTTCAATTGATTCATAATAATAACATGGACGCATATTCAAAGTCCAAATAAAAAAAATAGTACGAGAACAATTTCGTTCATCTTTTCATGATTTAGATCCTTGGTCATATGAACCTGGTGAGAAGGTTCAATTTAGAATCAGATGTGCATTTTGTGATATTTTGTGTCCACGATCCAACATTTTTTTTATAAAGTTGCATGTTGTTACTCTCGGGTCCATTATGAATGTAAACATGAAATAAGACTGGGAAATTTTGCACATATTGTGGCAAAGAATTTCATTATATGGATGTGAGAAAATTTTCTAAAGTTAATGATGGTTTTAATTTTCTTTTCCCAGAGGAATATTTATCTAAAGATGTATTTTTAAATAAACACCCATCTAAATGCACATTTAGAGAAAAAATCGTAGACAATAATCGTTTTCAAAATTCAACTTTATTCAAACTTCTCAGCCAATAATTGAATCAAGTTCTGAAATTTTCCCCTAAATCTTGCGGACAAGATTTTGAATAGTAGGGGGAATTTATCATAAAAATTGCAGTAAATTTTAAAAGGATTAGCTTAGCAGAGATAGCACACGCGGGCGCGAACAGAAAAAAAACAATTAAAGATGCGAACTAATAGGAGTTGAACTTTAACCCGGACGGTTCCAAGAGAGCTTTATCAACTTGGCTCTTAGACGAACTAGGAGAGATTCTCAGCTCCGAGACGAATTATGAGAGCTTTAACGAACTTAGCTCTGAGATATTTGTATATTGAACTTTTTATTTACCATTGTTTTGCCTTTGTTGCGACTTAATAATAAAATTATTAATTTAAAAAATTCTTCTCTATCCAAACACATTGGCTAATTGTGTTACATAACGAAGTAATAGGTGTCGTGGACCAGGACCAAAACGGAAAATCTCACAACGCTGAAAAGTGTCAAGACACTCAAGACTACCGAAAAGGAACTGCTTTATTATACCTTCATTTTTTATATGGATATCTAAGACATTGGGAACGGTTTTGACTTGGAAGGTGCCTTTACAACCTTGTCGACTGTAATATAAACTAAATTCGACGGTCTTGATTCTACAGTTAAAGGGGTTTCAAATGCAAAAGGTTCAAATGGGAAAATGAAAAACAGAGTAAGAGTTGAGGTATAAAATAAGCGGAAGACGGACTACGCCAGACAAAAGCTGAATTGTGTCTGTCTCTATTTCATTTTATACAGGTAAGATTATTTGGTAGACTTGCGCGATTTTGTAAAATTATTAAGTTTTCAGATGGTTCATTTTATTTTCAGTTCTAGATAGTTTATATTGTAACACAGTAATCTTTATTATAATGTTTAGTATTGTGTGTAAAATTATTTATTGTAATTATAAAATAAACAGATTGTTTCTTTAAATAAAAGACAAAAGCTGGATTGTGTCTGTCTCTGTTTCATTCTATACAGGTCTGGTCAGGAAAGGTCCTCAGGGTAAAGAGGAATTGCCTATCGCAACAGCAAAGAATGATCTAATACAATACAAAAGCTGAATTGAGTTATTCCACTCGGTGTGTCCTCTCACTAAAATAAAAACGATCCCGGGTGTAAATGAACAAATTTATGATCGACCCAACGTCATTTGGGACTCTGCCTCCTCAAACTTCGATGGTTGAGGTGTGATAAACAGTCATCATAGGCGGGAGTCCGTAAAGAGGTTGACCCGGTTATAATACAGTCATAGGTTGTTTCTGAATATTTTTCTTTTACAAATTCTAAAACTCTATATTCGCCATTGCCAGCGCAAATTGGACAAAAAGAAATTGTAAAACGAATATTTGATTCGTAATAAATTTGTAATAAATTATTAAAATTTCTTCAATATTTTTGTGTAACAGAATGTTTTGAAACGTCATTCATTTCCTGGCAATAGGTACTTTTTGTCGATTTCTTAGCATTTGATTATTTGTTTTAATTATTAAATTAATATTTATACTTTAGAAGATACAGTGCCTGGGAAGGACAAGTAGCTGATAGGGCCAATGGCCCCCCTCTTCATAAAATGATGGGGCCATTTTGAAACATATGGGGCCGAAAGAGAATACAATGGGCCATTTTTAAAATTGACATTTTATGAACTTATTCTGTTAGTGCTATGATTAAGCATACATCTCAGACAATAAAATTATTGCAAATAAAACAAAACAAAAAATTATTGGATTGCTTTGGTACATGAAAAAGCTTCATTTTCTTTGCCCAGGGTTTCAGATTGAAATAAGTATATATAGGACATCTGGAATATTTACAGAAAAGTTATAGGCCATTCTGTCCTAAACTTCCTAAAATTATAGAATAGAAAAGTTAAACTATCTCAGATTTCTGTCCGACTTTTACAAAATAGTCATTTAATTACATAAAATATTTAAATATGTATATTAATTTTTCTTTTAATACGGTGGAAATATTCTTTTGTTTCTTTTAAACAAAATCAATATTTTAAAACAAAATTGGAATTGTTTTTTTTTTAATTCCATTCAATGGGTATTTTACTTACATCAGTCCCACCTTTCATTAAATAGACATGTATTTATTCCATTACAAGTTTTAAAAATAGTAATCCATAAATAAGACTTGTATCTCTGATTATATGTATAATTATGTTTACAGATTACCTAGACTATTTTTTCCCCTTAGTAAAACCTTGCAACATTGTACGTTTCCTGCTATTAGTCCGACCCCATTTTCAATCATGGCGGTAAAAATATCAACATGGCATGGATTCCTTCGAAGTTTTAAACATTGATCACTACTTTTATGCTCCGTACAGTTGAGTTTGGAAATAAAATCATAGAGTATTTTGTCAAGATCTATTTATACCCAAATGTCACTGGCTGATTGAATCGGCAGTTGCAGAAAGTAGAGAAAATCGGATCTGAATCTGTCGGTAGAAAAAAATGCATGTGCGCATTTTACATTCTTTTTGGGGATGCGCCGCATGGCGCAGCATACCATTATTACATTGCGCCATTTTTCGGCAGTATGCGCATATGGCGCGTGGCGCAGCCCCTTCCCAGGCCCTGAAGATAGTCATGCCACGCCATTTTAATCTGCTGGTTATATGTTTTAATCATTTTGGTTATTCTGATTTATCCTCTGACTATTTATTAAAGCTTCAAATTTATGTCGATTGCCTGGATAGTTCTCAAATTAATTCAAACTAAATCTATAAATATATTTTCCAAGGGAAGGTTAAAAAAATTTGTACGAGAGCAACTACGGACATCAATTTATGATTATGAACCTCGTGTTTTTAAATGACATCTATTTAATATAAACTTTCAATGCGCGTATTGTGACATTTTATGTCCTCAGTACAATACTATGTACTTGGTAACATGTTGTTCCCAGAGGGTTCATTATCAATGTAAAGACTATGTTAAAAGTGGAGTATATTGCTTGAATTGTTATGCAAATTTGGATCGGTACTATGTAAAAACTGAGACCTACAAAATAGGTTTTACGAGTACCAGCCCAATTCAAGATTTGCACTATTTGAAGGGTGCCTTTTTACATACTCATCCGAGTCAATGCAAGGAGCCCGACGACATTGTAACAAATGATTAAATCCATTCCTCTGGGGAGTTTTGTCGCCTCTACCAGGCAAAAGCCTATTTTTTGTTTATTGTGAATTTTCTTTGTTTTATTTTCTTTGTTCTCCCTTTTATTATTTATAGACAATATATGTATATATAGAAAAACATAATTTCTGTATTCTTTAAAGTTATGTGATTTTATTTTATTTTTATTGTGTATGTTTTGGTTTTTTCTTTATAATAATTTTGTTTTTTAATTGATTAAGCTATCTGAAACACAAGAAGAAACGAGAGGCCCACGGGCCGATTTCAAGACGAATTATCCCATTGTTGGACAATTTAATTTTGAATCCTACGAGTAAGATTTTGAAAAGAAAATGAAAGAACAGGTAGGATAGTTTTTTTTCAAAACACCTACCGTTTTGCAAGATATTTTTAAGACGACGGTATTTAGAATGTTGTCATATTGTTGGTAATTATTTCACATGTGCAATGTTTTATAAATTACCTGATAATAAGATGGTTGACGTACAGTGTGTTAAATAAATGTTTGATCTAAATACAAAGGTATTTGCAAAATAAGAGATGTAGTGTTCTTAAATTTATGAGACGAAATCTAAAGAGGGAAAAAAAAATTATAAATGAGAAGGGCCTTGAAAGATAGTAGAGGACACCCCGTAAACCATTTGTTAAGGCAAGTTACAAAAATAAATCATAAATGGGATGGGCCTTGAACGATGGTAAAGGAAAACCCTTATACTATTCATTTAGGTTACAGGTTAAGTTAGGACTTAAAAGTCTACCAAACGAGAGGTTTGGGGAGAAAAATTTGAAGGAAAAATAATCGTCATGGAAGGGATATTGTTATTTTCCATTCTTCCGAAATAATTACGAGAATCATTCCTCCAGTCATAAGTAATACTGACTTAACTGCAATTTTTTTTCATAAAAGACAAAAGAGTAGAGTGAGCGTCAGCTGTAGGACTGTAACACAATAACAGAGTAAATTTAAATTTTTAATTTATTAAATATTATGTTCAATAATACTTTCTTAAATGTTTTTTTAAATCCCGGGTAATGTCACACGTGATTAATTGGTGCCGTGACCAGGATTACGTTATCTTACCTATCACGAACAGATAGTCTCCGCGTCGCCTTAAAGTACAACGACTTACACGACCACTGTAAGTGGCTGTTTTGTTTTACTTTGATAAATTGATGAAAGACGCCCAAGACATGGGCAACGCTTTTGATCTAAGTAGTGCTGTTACGAGTTTGTCGTCTATCCTTTGCCATTAGTTGATGTTTTTTGGCTACTTTAGGTAGAGCAAAATACTTTTCTTGTTTAGATTTCAAATCTGGATATTGGCAAGTTTCAATGGAATAGTCCGATTGAGAGAAAACCGCATTTACTTGTCACCGCGGACTTTTCCAATTTAATGTTATGCCATTTGGGCTATGCAACGCGCCACAAATATTCTCACAATTAATGAGCGCAGTTCTTCAGGGATAAGAACACTGTGCAACGGCTTATCTGGATGATGTTCTGATTTATTTAACTTCTCTTGGAGATCATTAGAAACATATTCAAAATGCTTTTGACAGGCTTAGACAACATGGTATAGAATTGAAATTGAAGAAATGTAGTTTTTTAAAACAAGAAACAAAATATCTGGGCTTTGTAATCAATGAAAATGGAATTAAACCAGATGAGGACAAAGTTAAGGCTATTCTGCACGTGCCAACTCCAAATTGTGTCAAAGAAGTTTCATTGGGAAGTGGGAGTTATTATAGACGATTTATTCTAAATTTCTCTGAAATTGCAGCTCCTCTCATTGATTTGATTAAAAAATATGCAAAATTTAGTGGAATGAACCTGTCAAAGGGGGTTTGAAAAGCCAATTTATTATCTTTCAAACAAGCTAAGTGATACACAAACGCGATGGTCGACGATTGAAAAAGAAGCTTATGTAATGTATTATGCTTTACAGAAAATAGATCACTACCTGGTATTTACATAGTGCTAAATTTGTAATCAGAACTGATCATAAACCGTTTAAGTATCTATTAGAGGCTCCGATGATAAACAGAAAAATTCAACTTTGGGCTCTAAGTATAACAGGATACAATTGTTAATTTGAATATACATGTATTGCTAGAACAGGAAATACATGCGCAGTTCTACTATCTAGATTTAATTACCAGAAAACGCTGATAAAAATGACAAGAGGCCCAAGGGCCTTGAATCGCTCTTCTGATAAATTGTACAACCTATCACTTGTATTTGAAGCCTCTAACCCTAAGTATCCTATTAAAGACCCAAGTTGCATCACCTGACAAAGTTTGATGATTCTTAGCCAATTAGAACTACTTTTTGGTCTACATTCTTGGAAATCACAAAATGCATCAAGTGACAAAGTTTGATTATTCTAAGCCAATAAATACCTAAGATACTTAAATATACCCATAAAATGTCGAAAGTAGGTCATCGTGACCTACATTTTAGTCGACATTTTTCAGAGTCCCAAGATGCATCTGCTGACTAAGTTTGATAATTCTAAGCCAATAAATACCTGAGATATTCAAAAGTAGGTCACTGTGACCTACTCTTTGGTCAACATTCTCAGAAAACCCAAGATGCATCAACTGACAAAGTATGATGATTCTTAACCAATAAGTACCAGAGATACTTAAATATAGCCATAAAATGTCGAAAGTAGGTCATCGTGACCTACATTTTGGTTGACATTTTTAAGAGTCCCAAGATGCATCTGCTGACCAAGTTTGATAATTCTAAGCCGATAAATACCTGAGATATTCAAAAGTAGGTCACCATGACCTACTCTTAGGTCGACATTCTCCGAAAATCCAAGATGCATCAACTGACAAAGTATGATGATTCTAAATCGACAAGTACTAAAGATAGATAAATTAGCCATAAAATGTCAAAAAGTAGGTCACCGTGACCTACAAAGTTTGATGATTCTAAGCCAATAAGTACCGGAGATACTTAAATATAGCCATAAAATGTCGAAAGTAGGTCACTGTGACCTAATTTTTGGTTGTCACTATCCGAAAACCCAAGATGCATCAACTGACAAAGTTTGATGATTCTAAGCCAATAAATACCTAGATACTTAAATATAGCCATAAAATGTCGAAAGTAGGTCACTGTGACCTAATTTTTGGTTGTCACTATCCGAAAACCCAAGATGCATCAACTCACAAAGTTTGATGATTCTAAGCCAATAAATACCTAAGATACTTAAATATAGCCATAAAATGTCGAAAGTAGGTCACCGTGACCTACATTTTGGTCGACATTTTTCAGAGTCCCAAGATGCATCTCCTGACCAAGTTTGATGATCATAGGTTTGAAGGGAATCAAAATATGCCTTTTAAACAATTTGAAAACAAATGCCTGCAAAATTCTAAAAGTAGGTCACAGTGACCTACTTTTTCTTAAATATGTTTTAAGGTACCATGATGCAGCAACTTACAAGATTTGATGATTCTAACCCTTTCAGTGCCTGAAATAATGGGATTAAATGTTTTGAAAAGGATAAGTCATAAAATTCAAAAGTAGGTCACGGTGACCTACTTTAAAGTTGACTTTGTTCAAGGACCCAAGATGCATCAACTGACTAAGTTTGATGAAAATAGGCCTTAAAGTATCCAAAATATGCCTTTAAATCAATTTGAAAACAAATGCCCGCAAAATTTAGAAAGTAGGTCACCGTGACCTACTTTTGAGTTAACATGTTGTGAAGTCCTAATATGCATTTACTTACAAGATTTGATGATCCTAGTCCTTATAGTAAGCAAAATATGAACATTTTTATTAATTGTAAATTTAGGTCAACTTTAAAGTGACCTTGAGACCACGCCCTTTGCCCCAGGGTCATGCCTTGAACAATTTTTACATCTTCAACATATCCTGATCCTTGTATGTAAGTTTGGTGAAAATCTGCCTGGTGGTTCTGGAGAAGAAGATTTTTTAGCAACCAGTACTTTTTGTTTTGTTTTCCTGATTATCTCCCCTTGATTCAGGGTCCCAACCCTTATTTTAGTATAAATGGTAGCCCTTGGGCCAAGGATACCCTGTGACAAATTTGACACTGATTGGCCAAGGGGTTCTTGAGTTATAGCCCATATTCTAAAAAGTTAACGCACACCGCACGACGCACACCGCACAAATGGCCATAGCATTAGCTCTTTGAGCCTTTGGCTCAGAAGAGCTAAAAATGGAAAATTTGAAGAACCAGACATTACTGATAAAGCTTATGAAATAAGTTTTCTGGATTCAACTTCATTTGAACCGAAACGTTATGCAAGTTTCGAACTTGAACGACCAGATTTACCGTTTAAGCGTGACCTTGAGTTGTCAAAAGATAAAAATGTAGATATGATCTTAGAATAAAGTAAAGAACCTGAAAGTTTTAGCTTAAAAATAACAACTTACAAGGAAAAGCTGATAGAGCAACACTACGTAAACAGGTCCAGTCCAAAGACTTTTTTCTACCTACGTAGCTCTACGCAGCACAGTTAAGGTTACAAAAAGGAGGCGGGGCGTAATTTGTACGGGAAAACTTGACTATGACGTCATACACAATATACGTCATACAACATTTCTTTAAAATACCATAAAATGAGTTTATCTGCTAATTTAACCAGTAAGAAATCATCAAACTACATAAAAACTTACTACAGCCTGTTGCTTTGTCGTTAATTAAATTCCACATAACAAGTTATATTCAAGTCACTGATCGCAATACACTTGTCAACATGACGTCATTTCTTACAACGTGACGTAGTTGGTATGCAGTGAGAGACAGATCAAGTAATATTTTCTCATCAAAATATGTAATCTCTAATTAAATAAAATATTATTTACAGATATTCTATGGGCCAATAACTTGAATTTAATGTCTTGTTCACTATTTTAAATATATATTTTCTGTACATTACGTATCTATTTGACACTGCTGTATATTTGTATGCAAGTACATCGGAGGGTAATGTGGGGGGTCTTAATAAATCGATCTTGTGCAAGGGCATACACTCTATGGATCAAAGTAAGCTTTTACATTTAAACTATAGAACTATTAAGGTATCTGACAAGTGCTGCGATCCTGATGAAATCTTAAAAACAATTTAATGATATCAATATTTCATGCCGCTGACCAGCAAAAAATATAGCATTCGGTCATACAAGTATAATTTTAACAGTGAAATAGCAGAATTTATACAGGATCGCAGCACTTTTTAGAAACTACAATGGGTGTTGAAAATATATATATACTAAACTTGGAAATTTAACTTGGTTATGCCCTTGCACTAGTGATATTCATATGTAACATCAATACTTCAAGTCAATGTGCTAAAATCGCGTGACTGCCGCATCACGTGACTAGTCTAAATATAAAATATAATCGTCCTCGATATGTAGTTATTAATCATAATTACAATTATCCGATATAAATAATATACAAAAAATAATCGCCATCCCGATTACTAATACATTTTTAAATACAAAATTTAGTCTATATTTCCATTGCGCACCTTAACTGTACTGCGTATTAATAGCTACCTAGGTATTTAAAACTACCCAAAGTAGCTATTTCTACCTACTTTTTATAATTTCTGCATTTTGCGGCACAAAGACCAAACGGCGCAACATGGTGAATACCATATCGTTTGATACAGTCAAACTAATGATGAATTTAGGCCAAAAAATGATTACTTCCTGAATCGGCAATTTTACATTCGTTTCTATGCAAAATTGATAAGATACGTAGTAATCATTTTTTGGCCAAATTTTTGTCATATTCATCATCAGTGTGACTGTATTAAAAAATGTTGTGCTCACCATGTTGCGCCGTTCCTGCATTTGGCCACAAAATGCAAGTAAAGCAGAAAGTAGGTAAAAATAGCTACCCTGGTAGCTTTAAATACCAAGGTAGCTATTAATAGCTATATATTAATAGCTACGTAGGTAGAAATAGTCTTTGGAATGGACCTGGTAAATATCTACAAAATGATGATATTGTGTATTTCTTGTCAAATGCAAACCATGACCCAGTGTTAATATTATTTGTCCCTTATCAATTTAGGGATAAAACAGTACCATGATGACACCGGGCAGATGGGAATAGACAAAACATTTGACTCAATCAGACACAAATACATTGGCCTAATTTGTATCGAGAAATCTGCAGCTATGTAACTAAGTGCGTTACTTGTATAATGAGGTCCTTAAAGTTAAAATCACCACTTCAAGAAACAGATATACCTCCATGTCCATTTGCTAAGATTGAGTTAAGATTTTTTGGGCCCATACGTAGGTCATTATCGGGGAACAAATACATTGTGGGGTTCATAGATCTGTTAAGTGGATGGCCAGAGGAATTTGCTGTTATAGATAAAACATCTTAGACGATTGCTCAGTGAAGAAATCTTTCCTAGATATTGGGCACCCTTACAAATTGTCACAGAAAATGGGATAGAAAACGAAAAACTTGAGACTCTATATTGACGACACCTATATGCTTCATTTTATTATATGGCTGACAGTTTTGCATTCTTCGCCTTATCCCTGGTTGTGATGGACAACCTGAGGAGAATGGTGAATGAGCAGCCTGCTGCCGAAAGGAGACCAATGAATCAGGGGTTCAACCAATTTCGGCGTTGGCGACTGACCATACCAAGCCAAATATCCCATTACCAAAAGATAAAGACCTTTCTAATAAAGAAAAAGAATAAAACAGAAGAAGCTTCATTAGATGCCCAGCAACTTACCTATTCCCTAAACTTCCTGAAAAAGATTCAGCAGAATACATTTGAGACCATATCCATAGTTATTGAAAAAAAACTAACAAATTCATTGAAGAAAATGAAATTACTCGTCCTTCATATATGTGCAGGGCGGAGCTTTTACTAGTAGCATAGTATAAATGCGGCAAGGAAAGATTCCTCGTCAGAAATTCCGACGAATTGTGTCTTCTCTGTTGTAATTATAAAGGTAAGATATTGTTATAAAATGGTGCATATTTTCAATAACACCTTAAGATAGGAAAAGATACTTGATAATGTTTAATATTTCTTGTACTATTAATTGTGTTGAATGAATTTGTTAATATAAATTGGATTGTAAAATTAAAGAAAAAATTCCGACGAGTTGTGTCTTCTCTGTTGTATTTATACAGGCCATTACTAAGAACTTGTTCTGAAGTTTACTTCCGTATTAAAAAGATTCCAGAGTATATAAAAAGTATACTTATGATCGCCCCAATGTCATTTTGGACTCTGTCTTCCTAAACCATTGCTGGTTATTAAGGCTGGAGTCGAAAATAAGGTTGATCCGGTTATGATAAGTGGCTGGAGAATCCTTTTAATTTATACACATTATGGGGAAGAAGAACAAGCCAGAAACGCCATTGGAACGATTGCAACGAGTAGTGGGAGAGGTAGCTTCTTTTCCTCCAAGAGTCTTTATTCAGCCAGACCTTGAGGATAAAGAAATAAGTTTTAATCCACACACATATCAACCAGACTTAGTTTCATCTAAAAGCCAAGCTAACAAATCAGGCCAAAACTCGTTTTCGGAGGAGGACGATATAATACCCCCCCCCCCCTTCTTGGACAGTGATTCTGTGGCTGGATTCCCAATAGTTCCAGAGCCATCCGCTCCAAAGGATTGGAACGTCTCTCCAATACGTGGTTTGAGAGGAAAACCGTCTTTTCAAGGAAATTGGCAAAAGACGAACACTGACTGCAGATCCTCCCTCCTCAAGACGGTTCCGGCCCCGGGAGTTAAATTGAGCCACACATACAGGAAGACAAAGACACAAAATCAAACTTCGAACTCTGGCGGAACATGAAACGGTGCCCCAGATGTATTGACAAAAGACGGAACTTCCAGATAGGGACTTTTCGCGTGAAAAAGTAGATACTTCTGCACCACTCTCACTGGGCAAGGCAGAAAAGCTTGTACGTTTGATACACAAACTAGAAATACAGGTAGGGCACTGTTTATTTAAAAGGAGATAACACTCAAAATGTAATTGTAGTTATTTTTTTTTTCAAGTGGGCTACATTTCATGATTTGGTCGATCATAAAGTATAGGATGCATTCCCTTTTTATTTAGAAGGGCATGCTAAAGTGTGGTATGATGCATTACCTGTTGTACAAAAATCTAACCCAGAGGTTGTCAAATCACTACTTCAAGAACGCGACCAGGAATCAGACAATCGAATAGTGTCTTAACCTCTTGGAGTTTTATTTTATTTTTTTTATTTTAAGAGCAATCTTTCAAGGTGAAATCTCAGGTATGTTCAAGGCGTTTTTTTTTTGTTTCACTGCAGATTCACAAGTCTTGGGAGTTTTGTCGCCTTTACCCAAGTAAAAGCTTAAAGCTTGGCCATTATCAATAAGTTAATTTTAATTCTTGTGTGATTTTTTTTCTTTTGTCCTTCCATGTATTTTTTTTATATATATATATTAACGAGACAACACTATTCTATACTTGTGCGTATGTTTCAATTTTTTTTCTTTAGAAATATTTTAAATGTTCATATTTAAAAATTTTACCAAATAGTCGGAGATTGTTTCATAATATTACACATAATATTTACACTTACAATTTGTGAAACCCTGTATACACTGCTGCCATCTCAGATAATAAATGAAGAAATGATCAAACGATTGTTTCAAATATATTTCTTATATTATTCCTGTTTATTCATTTTTATTTTTTATACAAGAGCACATAAAAGCCCCCTGATAATATATTCAAACGTGAACTTCATTTTAGAAAACCCCTGCAACAACTATGAAAAAAGAACCTGAAAATTAATAATTTAGAACAACGGGATTCCAGTATTTTCTTATGTGATAAAACTCATTATTTTATTCCTATTAATCATTACATTTCTGCATTAAATAAGCCCTCCCATTGTTATTATTAAGTCTAAGAATATATAACTACATGTGTAATTTGACACTTAGTCTACGGACAGTATTTTTAATAAAGTCAATTGTTTACTTACCTCACGTTTTTAGACATCTTTGATTACTATAGACGTCCATATTGCCCTTAATTCCATAACTCTGTATCTTAAACGTAATCTGGTTTAAAGTCTATTATCTTGTCCAGTTGTATGGGTTTTAACAGTTCACGGTTGGGTGACCATTTCTTTTGTGTACTCACCATATATAAGGCCGTGTTTCGAGTCAATCTCCCATGCAGAGTTGTCGTTCGTTCCTCTCTCATACACCTCTGCGATGGGCTCACGTCAAGATTTTTGACATAACGTATAAAACGTGATATTTGAAGGATTGTTTCAATTTAAATTAATAGTTTTGTATTGATTTAGTCAATATCTATCTCAAAAATTAGACATAATCATAGAAATTGAATTATTATGAATTAAAACAAACGCACTATTTCTCGTGTTTAACACTGTGTATACGCGAGCCAACGACAGAGGTGAATGTATGAGCCGATGGTAAAGAGTGGTTTCGAGTAGATAGGCGGACTGCTCTCCTAGCGTCCACTGCTCTGCAGCCTTACTATATATATTAACCTTCCCGTATTCTGAGCACTTTGTACCTTTTTCGGTACTTAGTTATTTGAGCACAATTCAAAATTATCCTTAAAGTTAAGTTCTCAGTTCTTACATTCACATTCGGTGCTATTGTGGTCTACTAAATATTTGAATTTCGATCCCGATCTAAATTCTCACTATCAAAATTACCTAAGGCTAAAACTTCTAAATAAATAAAGTTACAATACCTATTGAATTTCAAGATTATTTATAGGGTTATTTTCATTAATTCATCTCATTTTTCATAATTATTTTTCATTGTTTTGTAGAACTGGAAGAACCAGTCCATGTCATTTCATTGTAAATAAATAAACATCATATTTTCATCATTATTATCTTTGTCTTATTTTATGATCATCAGGTAGAATTCTCAGGTGGATACTCCCTCAAACCCGACTGTCCCAAGAGCAGAATAATTTATTATTCCCCTCTTGGGGTTGCAGTCATATTACACTTACACTAAACCTAAATAAATTCTATTTACAATATTCATTCCAGTACACCGAATCAAAATCATTTTAATTAACCCCTTGCTTACTTTTAGACATTTCATTTATTAACAGTAGAAACCCCCCACCCTATTTGCTTCCATTCTGATTGACCACCTCCCAAAGTTTGGCAGAAGATAAGATATGTAAACACCATATGTATCCAATTCACGCAAACATCTTGACCAGCAGCCAAGATGCTGCATTCCAATGGTAAGGTTCACGAGAGTTTCACAATTAATAAGGAATGCATTTACCTGTGAAAAATAAAATTGAATGACATTGATATATGGACTGCCTTCTTAATAAAATGTTTTCTGTCTTCAAAAATACATATTTAATGACATCATAGGCGCTCCCCATGTAATTCTGTAAATGACGTATGATAAGTATATATAGGATATACTATAAAATAGTATAGAGGGGTAGACCTATATATACTTATCATACGTCATTTACATATTTGAAGACATTATAAATCCTGGTCAATCCGGATATTTGGATTCTATACGGACATATTTGAGGATTATCCTCGGGGTTGGCAGGATGAGGGCGTACTAAAGTTATTCTTTTCCATTATAAGTATAATTTGTTAAAGTTTTGATTCTTTTTTTACAATTCCTTTCCTTTCAAAACTCTTTGATCAGTAATGCAAATAGAACTTCGAATTTATAAAGAAAAAATTAAATTTTACTTCAATAAGAATCGTTTATTGTACAGCTTAATCAGTAATTCGTTTCATTTAAGTATGTTAACTCGTATAGAAAATTGTCGACAAAATGACTTGGTATCTGAATCATCAGTATAAAATAATCATTGTAAATTTAGATTTCTTATTAGTTGCGTATATCATCACAATGACTTCCCGAAGAAAAAGTAATTCGATTATCTTAAAGAACCGTTTATTGTACAGGTTAATCCTAAAATATGATTTCAGGGTAATGTTAACTCGTTCGAACGAACGTCGACATCTCTGCTTAGACACACTTGGATTCCAAATTAAAGGGACTTGTTTTTGCCATTTTCAGGTCTTTTTTGATCTCCAACAGAAGAGCTCCATGAAAAGAAACAATAAAAATTAATGATAAAAGTTTAAAAGGAAATTTCATAAAATTTTTCTTTTCTAATTGATAGGATCTCTAGGTAATCATGGTAATCAACGTCTTAGAATTTAGAAGTGTGGGAAAAAAATTAAAGTCATGTTTTGAAAAATAAATTATTGTCAATTTTCTGATTCTAAGAATGTGTATAAGGATTTTTGTGATGATTCAAATAAACAATAAAAATTCCGGGTCTGGGAAAAAGTGTGTCAGTTCAAATTTCCTCTGTCGTTCCTTCATTTTGAGGTAGAATATATATACACGTCTAGGTAGAATGTTCTATCGTTAAAATGATATTGTCCTACGGACCCGTTTAACGATAGAATTCGCTCCGTGTATTCGTAATGTAGCAAAAGAAACAAGGGCGATAACTCGCACAGTGCATTTACTAGGAACAATCTAGAGAGTTCCGAATGTAAACATGGAGGTAATTTGAATCGAGAGAAAAACGTTGAGAAAATGAATTGGATTTTCTTATTTATATGGATTATTTTTTGGGATAAAAGGCATAAGCAATCTCAAAAAGGTTTGTTTTGATTATTTTGGTAGTTATTCCCAGTGCAAATCATTTTATATTCTTCAAAATCGTTTCGGAGCGGATCCGCTCCGCTTTGCTACATTGCAAGTATATGGGACGTATTCTAACTGTGGTGAGGGCTTGTACCGAGACACAGTTAGATTATTCTAACTAATACACGTCGTATTAATAATTTATTATGCCCCCCCTTTGAAGAAGGGAGGGCATATTGCTTTGCTGCTGTCTGTCGGTCGGTATGTCGGTTCATTTAGTTTCCGTTCATTTTCTTCACAACCGTTGCACATATTGAAATGAAATTTGATATACAGGTTTTTCATGTGAATATTTAGGTCAAGTTCTATTTTGGGTACAATCGCACCATTTTTGACAGTAATGCCCCTTGGACTTAGAAAAATTCCACTTATTTGCCGTTTCCGTTCATTTTCTTTGCAGAGGTTGCACATAGTGAGATGAAATTTAGCATACAGATTTTTTCAGCTGAATAACTAGGTCAAGTTCTGGTTTGGTTACGATTACACCCTTTTTGTTAGAGTTATATCCCTTGGACATGGAAAAATTCCACTTATGCTGTTTTCGTTCATTTTCTTTGCAGAGGTTGCACATATTGAAATGAAATTTAGCATACAGATTTTTCAGTGGAATACCTAGGTCAAGTTCTGTTTTGGTTACGATCGCACCCTTTTTGTTAGAGTTATGTCCCTTAGACTAAGAAAAAATTCACTTATTTGACATTTCCGTTCATTTTCCTTCCAGAGGTTGCACATATTGAAATGAAATTTAGCATACAGATTTTTCAGCTGAATAACTAGGTCAAGTTCTGTTTTGGGTAAGATCCCACCCTTTTTGTTAAAATTATGTCCCTAAGACTAAGAAAAATTCCACTTATTTGCCATTTCCGTTCAATTTCCTTGCAGAGGTTGCACATTTTGAAATGAAATTTAGTATACAGATTTTTCAGCTGAATATCTAGGTCAAGTTCTGTTTTGGGTACAATTGCATCGTATAAGACAGTTATGCCCATTTGGACTTAGAAAAAATCCAATTTGGGGGGAAGGGGGGCATAAGTGTTTTACAAACATCTCTTGTTAAATAAATCACCTTTATATTTTTTAAAATAAATGTTTATGTAATTTTGTATTTCATCTAACATAATCACAGAATACATAAAGGTGTCAAAATTTTCGGTTAATTAAGGTCTTTCGTTTCCAACGGAAGACCTTCTACTGATTCGGTTGTTTCTTTTTTCCACTATTATTATTATTATTATTATTAAGGTCTTCCGTTTCCAACGGAAGACCTTCTACTGATTCTGTTGTTTCTTTTCCACTATTATTTTATTTCTTACCGATTTTGTGCAGATGATTTCTCGAGAACGCCTCGACAGTTTTTAATGAAACTTTCAGCAATGATAGAAAACTATTTGAACTTCATACATTTTTTTCTATTTTGCCGTCTTCACTTCCGGTCGAGAGATATGGCCATTTTTCTGTTTTTCAAGTGTCATTTTGTGCGAGAGTGTTCTCGAAAACGGTTGGAGATTGAATCCTGAACTTTCAGGGATGAAAGATTATGACTCCTAGGTTTGAGAAGGATATCAAGTTTTTGTTGCCGTCGCGTCCGTCGTCCACCGGAAGTAGTTTATAAATATGCAAAATTTTATTTTTTTCTTTTTTAAATGTTTCTTAAGGATGCAAATAGAGTGTCTCGAGTGATATTATGTCCACCGGAAGTTATTTTTTCCAAACCGGAAGTAGTCCAAAAAATGAGCATTTTTCCTCGAAATTATCAGGGATGATTCCTTCACACTCAGAGAGGAGTTATAGGTCATTTTAAGTACTTCCGGTCACACCGGAAGTGACTTATAAAGACCGGAAGTTGTTTGAAATTGATAGATTTCACTCTCAAATGTGTTTTCACGTATTTTGAATAATTGATCTGAACACTTTTTTTCCTTTAAAGTTGTTATATAACCTTATCAAAAATCGAACGGAAGACCTACTCGTTGCTCGCAACGAGATTTCATCTAGTTTCTTTACTACTTCAAACAATATAACTAGAGCAAGAATCACTCAATTACATGTAGAACAAGTTCTAATAACTTTGATTATTTTAATTTAAAGAAAAAAAACTATTCTTAATTTTTATAAATATTTACTCAAATCAACACAATATAATGGCCTACAAGTAGAACATTTTTGGAATATTGTGCCATATATTCTCTGTCAAATAATGAATGCATTACAAATCAATTAACCGCATTTGATATAACACTCCCTTTAACAAAATAATCAGGTATTGCACATTTTAAGTGATATTTGGAGCAGCCAATTACTGTCCCTGATATTACCTGACATCAAAATAACAAGCGATTATAGGATGGACATTGAATTTGGAGAAGCCAGTTACCGCCCTAGATATAACACTCATAACTTCAAAATAACAAGAGGTTATAATTTGATCACAGAGTTTTGAGCGGCCTATTACCGCCCCCGATATAACACTCCTGACAACAAAATAACAAGAGATTAAAATAAGAGCGGCTTATTACCGCCCCCGATATAACACTCCTGACATCAAAATAACAAACAATTATATGATTTACATATACAACCAGGGGCAAATAACTGCAACCAACATACCATGATAGTAACAAAACAAACACTATTGAAATATATGTACTCATATAAATTCAGCTCATTACCCTGTGCCAAGTAATTGTCCAAACTGTTAATAATTCTGTTGGATTTAATAACGATTGTTAAGAAAGCCACTTCCAGCAATCTGTCTGGCAATTTCTTGACTGATGATTTTTCTTGCAACTGAGGGCTGTGTAGAGAAGGCAAATTTGTCCTAATTTGGCACGAGTAGAAGTAGGAGTCTATGAAACTTTGAACAGTGATTGATGACCTTCCGACTTCAGTGCTATCCAGAACACTGGATGTGAAATAACTCTGAACTAGTGATTTCAAAGCCGCAACATCGTCTACAGCATTGTGTGCAGAGTAGACTATACTTGAAAGACACTTGCAAAGCTTTTCCTGTCGATAAGATGGTAATCCAAGTCTCATAATTTTGAAGAGTTACAGAGTGTCCACAAAACCATCCACTACTTCTGAAAATTCATGATTTTGTTGCATGCTAGTAAAGCATAAGAAATGCATAAGAAAAGGACAGTCAAATAACTGGATGTTTTGTACAAACAAAATTAATTTTTTACCAAATTGATTACAAAATCTAAGTAAGCTGTCAATAGCTGCAGAAATTGTAACTGTGTCCTTTACCTTTTCAAAGTGGAATAGTTTTCCAATTTTTTTTTTACACTTATCCCAGTTACTTTCTCTGCCTCTTTAGATATTGGTTCCTTTGGTAGAGGTACACTTGAAACTTTCTTCCTCTTCCAGAAATGCCAACTGAGTAATGTGACATGTTCAATCTGATATATTAGATGGATAATTAATACACAAATAAATCAAAATCATACAAAATTTTATTGTTTTCAAATGTGAAAGGCTCCCATAGGATCAAGGTAATTTATATATGTATACTATAATAGTGCGTTGACTGTGTAAAATCATTAGCCTAGGTAATTTATATATGTATACTATAATAGTGCATTGACTGTGTGAAATTGATTAACCTTAAATGACATTTTAAAATACTAATTCAATATACACATAGATAAATGAAACGTAAAACATTTTTAAATGATTAACTATCGTTTTATAATCTAAAGTGTTTATGAATTATTTGAACAGCAAAAAATACAACCAGAAGTCCATGTCTTCATTGCTGTTTCGCTACGGATGAAGGTTCCTGTCTGTCTGTGTTAAGCCAATAACACGCCCCTAACCTGTCTGCAGAGTTATGATACACTACACTATTAAGATGCACCCCATTACATAGAATTGGGTCATGACTTTCAGAAAAATCCCTTTGTTTCCAGAACACTAGACCGTGTGAGGATCAATAATCCCTTAGAAAAGCGTTAGCTTCCTTCACCCTTTGGTTGTAGGTGGAATTGTTTACATTTCTAATCAATTATCTAGAAAGGGAGCTTAACACAGTAACTGTTTTCAGAGGAAATCTTCGTTTAAGCTGCGTTAGAAATGCAGTCAGTTTAGACACAAGACACTCCCCCCTCCCCCGCGATAAATACGATGAGGTGCTGGTGATTGTAGAGTCTATAACTGCAGTTAAAATCACATATAAATGGTAACACGTGTCAACAAGTCACCCGCTTGTTCCAAAGAAAATTTCTTCTTTAAATCCAGAAATGTCGAAAACGGATATAGCTTGACGATCTGCTCCAATGAATGACTTAAGTCTTTTCACTTTGTTGTCTGAATTTGCACAGAACACCAGTCAGATTATTTGTGAGATCCGGACCAGTCAGTAGATGCTAGTTCAATGAAGCGTCTTTGTATCATGCCGAACGGTCAAACACTACTCCAAGTGTTCCAGGCTTCCTCGGTTGATAAACGACATTTTCTCATTTCGCGTAAAGGTACTTCTCACTTGTTCATGGTTGCCGATCATATGAAACATCTTATATCTCAGGGTAGAGAGATCCTCAGCAATGAACAGGTCTTGATATTCCCTGTGATTTTTAATATTTTTTTTTGCAGACATAATTTAGTTCCTTGTTTCTCTATTAACGAAACGAACAATCACCTGTCGCGGCTTCCCTCCACCATGTTTGGTACCAATTCAACGATACAGGAACTCACTGTAATTTAAGTCTACCCCAACTGCTTCAGAAATTTTTACGACCTCTGCCTTCAGATTTTTGTCATTCACCTCTTCTGTAATACGCATGATCCTAATGTTTTCCCTTCTGCCGTACTGGTTTAATTTATCAGTCTCATAAGTATTGATTCTTACCCCTGCATTCAGGTTATTGATGACCGTTTCATGCCTCTTAAGGTTCCTTTCAAGATTTCTAGTTCGAGCGCTCCAAGCGCAGGAAGAAGAAAGTGGACCACTTTTACTGCCATGACATCATACTCACTGTAGCTTGTAGATCATCAATAAAGTTTTCATTTTCTAAGCCAGTCGACAGACATGCTTCATTGACGTTTGCACATAAACATTTAAGTCCGTACTTTGCGAGTTCATTGTTGTTTTTCCACGCCCACCCATGTTTCAAATACTTTACATCAATTTCTATAACTGCAGAGAAACACAAAAATTATATCAACCGACTTTCTACTATTATTAGGTCACCTGAGTAAACTCAGGTGACCTATTGCTATCCGTTTTCGTCCGTCGTCGTGCGTCGTGCGTCGTGCGTCGTGCGTTGTGCGTTAACATTTGAACATTTTCAGCTTCTTCTCTGCAACCACTGAACCAATTTCAACCAAATTTGCCACAAAGCATCTATGGGTGAAGGGGAACAAAAATTGTGAATTTCATGATCCCTGCCCCCCAGGGGCCTGAGGGGTGGGGCCAAAACCACTAAAATTAATGCAATCTTTAAAAATCTTCTTCTTTACTCCTGGGCATCAAGCAGTCAAACTGGTAGCATGATTGTAATCAGCAATGAGTCCTCTACCAAAATTGTGAAATTCATGGCCCTGGGGTCAGGGGTTCTAGTGCTAGGGCGGGGCTAAATAAGTAGGTAGTGAAAATGCATTATTTCTTTGAAAATCTTCTCTGCTCCTGGGTATTAAATAAACTAACTAAGTACATAGTTATGATGAGCAAGAGTGCCTCTACCAAAATTGTGAATTTTATGGCCCCAGGGTCAGGGGTTCTGGTGTTAGGGTGGGGCTCTATTGATTATATAGTGAAAATACATGAATTCTTTGAAAATCTTCTTCTCTGCTCCTGGGTATTAAATAAACTAACTAAGTACATAGTTATGATGAGCAAGAGTGCCTCTACCAAAATTGTGAATTTTATGGCCCCAGGGTCAGGGGTTCTGGTGTTAGGGTGGGGCTCTATTGATTATATAGTGAAAATACATGAATTCTTTGAAAATCTTCTTCTCTGCTCCTGGGTATTAAATAAACTAACTAAGTATATAATTATGATGAGCAAGAGTGCCTCTACCAAAATTGTGAATTTTATGGCCCCAGGGTCAGGGGTTCTGGTGTTAGGGCGGGGCTCTATTGATTATATATTGAAAATACATGAATTCTTTGAAAATCTTCTTCTCTGCTCCTGGGTATTAAATAAGCTAACTAAGTGCCTAGTTATGGTGAGCAAGAGTGCCTCTACCAATATTGTGAATTTTATGGCCCCAGGATAAGGGGTTCTGGTATTAGGGGGGGGGGGGCTCTATTGATTATATAGTGAAAATACATGAATTCTTTGAAAATCTTCTCTGCACCTGGGTATTAAATAAACTAAGTGCATAGTTATAATGAGCAAGAGTGCCTCTACCAAAATTGTGAATTTTATGGCCCCAGGGTCAGGGGTTCTAGTGCTGGGGGGGGGGGGGGGGCTCGATAGATTATGTAGTTAAAATACACGAATTCTTTCAAAATCTTCTTCTGTGCTCCTGGGTATTAAATAAACTAACTAAGTGCATAGTTATGATGAACAAGAGTGCCTCAACCAAAATTGTGAATTTTATGGCCCCAGGGTCAGGGGTTCTGGTGTTAGGGTGGGGCTCTATTGATTATATAGTGAAAATACAGGAATTCTTTGAAAATCTTCTTCATTGCTCCTGGGTATTAAATAAACTAACTAAGTGCATAATTATGATGAGCAAGAGTGCCTCTACCAAAATTATGAATTTTATGGCCCCAGGGTCGGGTTTTGGTGTTAGGGCGGGGCTCTATAGATTATATAGTGAAAATTCATTAAATCTTTAAAAATTTTCTTCTCTGCTCTAGGGTATTAAGCAGATGAACTACCTATATAGTTATTATCTACAAGGGCCCTAATCTTCCAGAATTGTGAATTTCAAGGCCCCAGGGTCAGGGGTAATATGGGGGTGTGTACTTATATACTGAAAATGAATGAATGGTTTGAAATTTGCTCCTTGGTATTAATCAAATATCAAGGCCTAAGGGTCAGGGGTTCATGTGTAGTAGGGGCACTACTGATTATTGCTGAATATAACTGATTAGTTGAAATGCATTTTTTGTTCCCCTACCTTGTGTATGGGTATTGAGTAAACAAACTAAGCAACTGCTAAGTGAATTGTTATGATGAATTAAATTTAATCACTGGAAAGTTGTTGCATAATGCTCAGGTGACCTATAAGGCCCATGGGCCTCTTGTATATTAAGTTGATGATTGACGATTTTGCTTGTATCTCTTGTTTGTAAATGTTTGTACAACTTAAGCTTTATTTACCCGCGAAGTTCCTCTTAAAATCGGAAGTACGAGTTCGTAAATTTGAAATCTCGATCCCTACTCAAATTTGACATCGGGAAAAAAATTGCTTAATGGAAAAAATCGATAGTTTCAAAAATTACTTACTTGGTTCATATTTGTCATTCGGACATATGAATAACTGTATAGTATGGAAAGGTTTTCCAAGAAAATCCTTGAATCCTCGAACTGGTAAGACATTAGTTGACCCAGGAAGAGTCTTAGCTCTAGACCCATCCTTGTACAGTAAAACATACTCATCCATAGGAAGAGACTTGTTGTTCATCTGATGCTTTTTTGTAGCCAGATCTAAGACGACCTTTTCTGTACTCGATGGAAACATTTCAACAGGAAGAAGGCTCCCTCTAACGTATTTTCACTATTTTGCTCATCTTATTAAAAAATGTTGAGCTGATAATTACATAAAAAATGTGAACAATTAGACACCTTTTAGAAAAAAAGAATGTACAAATCGTACTTTCGTCCGGGATGGTTTCTTTCGTTTTGCAACGAATTCTATCTTCCTTATGCCTCCTTTTCCTGGCGTACTCTTTGAAAATCCTTAAATGAAGGAATGCTACGGGCTGACAATTTGGCATCTGAAATGTTTAAACGATTTTAGATGTTTAAATGTACGTTTCAGGTTGTTAATAATAAACATATTCCTTAATTAATGAGAGCCAAAACACAATTTCAAATCAATAAGAAATAAACGATATATACTTGTGTCTCATTATATCGCGGTACTTAATCCTTTTGCATAAAAGTGTTGTTAAAATTTTTTACTTTTAACTCTCATCAAAAAATATTTATAAACCAATCTATGAATAACTTTCCAGTATATGTTACATTTTTTGATTATGTAGTTCAGTAGACTTGACCCGTTAGTTTGAATACAAAATAGACACACGGTGTTAATTCCAACTGCATGTTAGATAAAACATAAAGATTTTGTAATGTTAAACATATACCCTGTATTTCATTTACATGAAATCACACCTATTTCGGCGGCACAATTTAATTTTTTCCGGGGTCAGAAACTTAATTTGTTTAAGCTAGTTGCTTTTCTTTATGTAATAGCAGTGTCTTGTTATATGACATAAAGAAAAGGTCACAACGCTTGCACTGACCTCAACCGGTGAATTTTAAAACTGGATTCATCTTAATTTTGAACTTCTTTTAAGTTTCATTGAATTTATTATTCATATAAGATATGATTGAAGCCCATTTTTATA